>NC_053022.1:162628590-162731824 GCF_003073215.2 Triticum urartu | reverse complement strand
AGGAATAAATAAATAAAAATAGACTACAAGGTGAGAACACCCACTTCCTACATTAATCTAAAAACGAAAGCATTAGGACGATTAAGACTCTTCTTATTACACATCGAAGAACACCACGCTTAAGAGAAACAAAAACTACAACATATACACATCGAAGAACACGAGGCTACACGGAAGTAATTGAAAGGGTGTTATTTACCAAAGCTTGTTTTACAGGTTCGGTGCAGCTCCTCTTTAACTTGCCACGCTCCTTGAAGATGTCCCGAATATCCCGTGTTTGATCTTCATTGCTCCTCTGCATGTTCGCACTCGTGGTTTTAAAATCTCAACATGGCAAGAAAAATATACTACTAGTAATACTCGCGCATCTTGTGGGCAACATTAAAGCACTCGTCTGCCATGTTAGATCATCTCCAACAAGATAAACTACTCATACAAATGCATCTTGATGCGTGCAACGCATGGGCATTTTGCTAGTTCTAAAAACCTTTCCATCATTTGCCACACTACTGGTTGCAGATGAAAACCCTACCCAAGCACAGCGCGATACAGGAGCGACGCACAATTACAAGCTGATATTCTGTTGGACAATGGAGGCTATAACCAATTACTTTTACGGGAACAATAGCACCCAGGAAATTTGAAGGGTAGGTATGAACAAAATTGGAACTGCACATGTACTGCTAAGTGATTCAATACACACATTACCAATCGAGGAGGAGAACGATGGTCGCGGCAGCCTCTATGAGTCATGGTCAGCAACGGGAGTCAGTTCATTGTCCACGATGGTGGTACTTCTGCGCTTGGCATCGGCTTCTGGGAAGCAGATACGAGACCGTGGAAGACGATGCCGGGGAAGAGCCTCCATGTACGACGATGACGGTGGACCGGCTCCAGTGCGGTGTACGAGGTCATCGATTAGGCAGATGCACTGCGGTGGATGAGTGCGCCGATGTAAAGGGGAGGAGCACGAAGGCTGCGGTGCCGTGGAGAAGTCTATTTTGCGATGGGGATAGAAATTGGGGAGTATTCAGGTGTACTACTCTGGGTGCCGGGGTGGGGTTGGCTGGGTAGGGTGAACCTGAAGTTACGAAAACAGCCCCCTACCAAGCGTCATCCGTAGGCCTGTTCCGAAGGCTATGATGGTAACTTCCCACTGCTCGAATCAGGGTCGCGGGAGATTTTCCCGCCGACCTCAAAATTTTGTGACACTGGACTCCCCGTGTGGCGTGTTGAGTGATTCGGCTAAGCAACTAGCGAGTAGTAGTAGTAGTAAACTCTGCATATTAGGTTTGACCGAAGTCAAACTTCCTAAAGTTTGACCAAGTTTATAGAAAAATATAAACATTTACCATAACAAATATGTATGATGTGAAAGTACATTCAATAATGAATCTAATGGTATTTATTTGTTATTGTATATGTTAATATTTTTTGTTATAAGCTTTCTGAGAGTTTACAAAACTTGACTTTGACCAATGCTAATACGCGGACTTAAATAAAAACGGAGGGAGTACACATTTGTTTTCTTAGTTTGTAGTGAACTAATCATTTGTTGAAATTGTGAAATAAATATATTAGGCTATTGACTTCGAATGTAATGGTCTATACAATTCAATAGTTACAATCATTGTCGAATCCCAAGATGTATACAAGGTCTATAGTACTTCACAACATGCTCAAACTCACATAATCCCAGTCAAATGAGAATCTAAATGCATTTCATAGTTATTACTTTGTAGGATGCAACAAGAACAACCATAACTCTACATCAGCCATTATAGAAGCAACATTTTGACATATCCCAATGTGTGAATGAAATGTGCAGAGAGAGCTTTTGAAGATGGAGCAGATAGGGAGGGAAAGATTGTATGTATGTGGACGAGAGAGTAGGAGACAAACCTAACAAGACAGAGAGAGAGAGAAAGAGAGAGAAAGAGCGAGGAAGAAGTTAGGTCTGTGAGAAAGATGCATACATGTAATATACATGAGATGCGTGTGCATCTGGATTCTGTATACGTGGAAGGAGAAGAGACAACATGTTTCATGAGAGATCAGGAAAAACATGGACGAGAGGGGAATGATCTCGTGGGTTGAGGGATTGACAATTTTGTGCGGGGGAGAGAGGGATTGGTAATTTTGTGCAAGAGAGAGAGAGAGGGGGGGAGTCAGTCAGCCGTCGTCACATCACCCTGCTTCCAAATGACCCCGCATTCTCTAGCGCAGTGTGGTTGCCGTCTTCGATCTGCTCATTGCCCTCTTTGAAGATTGAGGTGTTGTGCATGTTGGGGTGCAAAGAAGCACAAGCGAGAGTGGTCGCCGTATAAACTTGGATGGGGATGAATTGTGTGCTCGGGGGAGTGTGTGTGTGTGTGTTGTGCTGCGTGTCTCTCTCTCTCTCTCTTTGTGCATGTGTGTGTCAGATATTGAGAGAAAACAAACCTAAGGAGAGAAATGGGTATTCACGAAGAGATTGTGCTGGCCTTGAGGTGGGCAGGGGCCGGGTGAGGGTGTCAAAATGTGCGCGTTGATGCACGTGTTGCATGCGACCGTGCGAGGGACGGACAAATCGAGAGAGATAGTTGTTGTGTTACGGATGCTCCTCTCTCTGTCTCTCTCTCCCTCTCTCTCTCTCACACACACACACAAGTAAACTAGAAGACCGTTCTCTCATGTATACACAACATATCGGCATCTGTCTATGTCTCACTCATGCATGATCATTTGCACATTCACACCTCTCTTTGTCTGTATCACACGCACACCCTCTCCACATTGCCCTTCCGCCACAACACACACATGGACACATACACACGTTCTCTCTCAGTCACACACACACAAAATCAGTATTAAGAAAAACTAGGGCGCACCTAAAACGTCCAAATCCAAATAAACATGAACTGGAGCTAAATTCAAATATATGGAAATATTGCAGCGTCAAGAACTTTCACAGGAAAAAAAGTTGAGTTATATTCGAGGATTGTTTTCACACGCACAAAAAGGTTAGGTGGATGTCCTTCGAGCGCGACACGGCGACGCACCGTTCGATTGACCGCGTGGCCGCGGTTCACGCGCTTGCACAGGATTCGTATCGTGGATGTGGTACTAAGGCTGGTCACAATGGGCAAGAACATAAGCTAGTAACTAATAAAAGTGCTGCCTAAGTCTAATGTTTACGTGTACTAGTACGGTTTTCTTTTAAGTTTGAACAACCTTATATATAAAACTAAAGTAAGCTCCCACACGCGCACTCATCAATATGCCGCCGCCGTTGTGCATGCCGGCGCCCGCCTGCTCCGGCCAACAATTTCTCGCCCATCACCGCCGTGTCGCCGCCATGCCTGTGCCATGAAGTTGAAGGCTCGCCTGCTCACATAGTCTTTAGTCCCTCCTCGCGATGCCGCCACGCTGCCAAGCACGCGAGCAGCTGGTGGAACCGCGTCTATGCACGCAGCGTACGAGCGCGTGCTCCAGCACGCCAGCGAGGAGGAACTAGCGTGTCATTGTCGTCTCCGCCCGCGCGTAGGAGGCGCGCATGGTGGCTGTCGTGGCAGAAGCCGGTCGCGCGCGTGTCGAGCCCGCAAACCGGGTGCAGACGCGGAATCTACCTTCGAGACCTTGAATGCCACGTGGATCCTGCAATCTGAAGGAGCAATTTGGGTCAGTCAACTCATGTGAGCCGTTTGATGCAACATGGATGGCTAGAAGGGCTTCTTCCACCTCTTCTGCCGTCTTCTTCCTTGGCTCCGTCGAACTTCTTTCACAAATCAACTGACCCAAATTATACTACTAGTACGAACGTATTAAGTACAGTAGGAACACGAAGATACGAGTAGTAGTACCAACTGCAAGAAGAACAGTAGTAAGACATAGTACTAGTACTACTGTACGTACTAAAGAGTTCAAATAACGAGAAAGAACATAAACATAGGGGCTATTTGGCTCCTAGCCACACATTGCCACACTTTGCCACACCTAACCTTAGGCAAGTTTGACCAAGTTAGGTAGGTGTTTGGTTCTAGCCACACTTGAGACAAGGAATTTTTTATGAGTAGTGAACCCCACATGTCATAGACAGAAAAAGTGTGGCAAGATTCCCTTAGGCAAGCCAAATTATGGCTAACAATTTGAGCAACTCAAGTAAGGCAAGTGTGACAAATGTGGCAAAAATCATGTGGCAACATATGGCAAAGATAGTCACAATCCAAACAGCCCCATAATTCTGCTAGGGCCTCAGCACAACACACCCTTGAAAATAAACTAATAAGCAACTAGTCCGCTTGACACTGCAGTAGAACCAGCATGAGCGATGGCACTACCACCTACTTGGAGTCCGAGTCCACGTCCTCGACTTCGTCCTCGTCCCTCTTCCTCTTCCTCTTCGCCGACGCTTCTTTACTTGAACCGGACACTGGGCTCTGCTTCTTCATCCAACCCTTGTAGATATTTAAACAAAGGTAGGCATCCATTGCTGCGTACAGGATGTGATCTTCATCTAATGTCTTCGACTCCCATGCATGATGAAACTCGTGATGAGGTTTCTTTAGTTTAGCGTATGAAGGATCAATCATGGCTGCTGCCAGGGTCAGCATTGAACGTTGAGAGGAGGACACCAGGCTTGCCTTTTGGAGATCGAAGGGCTGGCCTACAACGAGACCTATCCGACGAAGGACGTCACTGTCGTTCTTAAAGCCTACAGTAATGAATTTCAATCTTTTGTCCTTGAGGAAGTTCTTAAAATCCTGGCACTCAACGTCGGCATGGCATATGTGGTAGACCAAGCAAACGTTATGTACGCAAACCTAGATCACGGCGGGCTTCTTCCTCTCTTCGTCCTTTAGATCCTTCTCTCATCCTAGGACTGTGGTGTACTCAACATCTAGCCCAGCGACCCACTCATCCGTTGAACTGTTGAACATGCATACGAAGCGAGCAAGCCATGCTTTCACCATCTCGGATCCACGTGTGTAGATGACGATGAACTGATCACCGGTGATGGCTCTAACCTGGTACTCAGCGGCGACCATGGAGATTTGGGAGGCCATGGATTTTGGAGGAGGGTTAGGAGAAGTTGAACTGTTGTACCCCACAAAAAAACTAGGAGCGAACTAATGTGAAAGGACAGGACAACTGGGAGCGAACTGTTGTAAGGTAGAAGACGGGGACGAGTAGGGCGTGCGAACGGCGTGGGGTTGCTGGCTTGCCCGGTGGATAAACGGCTGCAATTCCCCAAAGAGTTCTCGAGAACTATGCGGGACCCACTAGATGTCATGTCTACTAGACCCATATCGTAGGCCTGACGGTATAGCTTTTGCCTGTTCGCACGCCATGCCGGCGCGTGGATGTAACTTCACTTAATTCCGTCAAACATCGCGCCTCCCACGACCTTCGCCTCCCTCGCGCGGTCGCGCCCTTTGAGACTTCGACCGGCTATAAATGAGCAATTTTTTTGCCTTTTTTTAGACAAGCAAATTTTTTTGCCTACTCCGCATGCATGATACTCCCTCTGGTCCTTTTTACTCCCGTCAACCGTTTGCAAAGTGTTTGACCAAATTTATACTTTTTTTGAACACCACCTTATATTAATTAACCAGCCACACCAGTACACTCATTCGATACAATATTCACCACACAGGGCGGTACGTTATTTACAAGAATACCATCTAATCTATTGTCAAAGCTATACTTAGCGATTAAGTGTGCCACCTTATTGGTCGAACGGCTAATCTTTGATAATTGAAGATTGTTGATCAACCTTGAGATGCTCAACGCTTTCATCTTCAGGTCATGCATAGCAGACCTGTCAACGCTTTGACAGGCATCAATGAAATCCCACGACCAAATTTATACTAAAAATATCAATATCTACAATACTCCCAAAACACTTAGACTAGCCACAGTGGGAGTAACTTCAGCGGTAACATCGAGTCCAACTCAGTAGATTTGCTTATGTGGCAACGAGTTAATGAAGAGAGAGGTAATTGTAGTAACTTAGCTAGTTACTGTAACATCACATGTCCCAATGCAATATGAGTCTATAACCTAATAAATGAATCTTCGCATGTTACCACACTTAAGTTACTACCCACTATGAAGGTAGTAACATAGTCTAGGGATATGTGTATGTTACTATCCATTGTGGCTAGTCTTAGGCGCGGTGCATTAACTTCTACCTCGTTTCTTGTTGCTTGACATATCAACCAATAGGAGATGTGGGTGATGAAGCTATGTACCTAGGGTAGGGTCATGGACCTGTCCCAACTGCCCTACCCAAGGACATTTCTAGATCAAATCACCTTTCAATCGACTTGGAGGTGTTCCATTCGACAGACTCGAAGACACTCGACCAAGAAGCAATCACTCGACCAAGATCCAACCACTCGACGGCCAGGAGACCTAAAGGCACTCCGCATGCTAACGGTCGGTTATTAAGTAGCTTGTATGGTCATCATAGCACTTTATTAGGGGCGTTACCAGTAACGCCCGACCTTAATGTATTTAAAACCCTGCATAACTGAGGGCCAGAGGGGTCGGGCGAACTCTATATAAGCAACCCCCCTCTTAAGTGTAAAGGGTTCGCACCCCTGTAATTCATACACGCATAATCCAGTCGACCGCCTCCAGGCTCCGAGACGTAGGGCTATTACTTCCTTCGAGAAGGTCCAGAACTCGTAAACCTTGTGTGCCTACAACTTCTCCATAGCTAAGATCTTGCCTCTCCATACCTACCCCCCTACATTACTGTCAGACTTAGAACCACGAAAGTTGGCGCCCACCATGGGGCAGGTGTTTTAGCGATTTGTTGGAGGAGTTGCGATCTTTTCCGATCCAAATCATCATGGTTTCTGGCGGAATTTTGGTGGAGGGCCGCGAGATCCGTCTTGGCGCGCTCACGTTCATCGCCGACGACTCCGCTTGGCTTCAGGAGGCTCCGCTCGACGTGGATGCACTCCCTGTCCGCGGGGCAACACACTTTCGCGCGTGCGTCCGCGGCGTCCTCTTGCGGCAACCGTCGACCCACTATCGGTCGGCTCCTGTGTTGTCCTCCCTCCCTGTTTCCTGCCGGCGCAAGCGCTTCGGTCGGTCGACACTTTAGCGGTGGGTGAGACACGCAGTGGCACGCCAGTCGGCCACCCCTCAAGTCACGGCGATCGAGCCCGACGAATCCCTCTATGGCCTGTTCGACCTGTCGACTGGCTCCACAGAGACTACATCCGAGTGCGGTAGCAGTGATCCGGCGGCAGAGGTTCTGATGGTCGATGGACCGCCCAGTCCTCCCGGTTTTCCCCGCACCAACGGAGGCGCAGGTGGAGGCGACCCGTCGCGTCCCCATGAGGAATATCTCCCCGAGCCTCTCACGTCGCTGCAGAGAGAAGAACTTCGTCGCCGGAACATGGATGCACTGCACACTCCTATTGTTGGAGGAACCCCCAAGGCCCGTGCCTTGGAGGACGCACACCTGGCAAACTTGGCCGAGCGCACTCGACTGGAGAACCTCCAGCGAGCACTCGACGAGCATGCGTGACAACGGGTTCCAGAATCCAGTCGACGTCAGCTCTTTCCGCCCCCACAAGTATATCGAACTCCGATTCAGAATTTACCAGCTGCAGCCCGTATAGCAGTGTCGATTCAGCCTTCCTAGTCGGAGGCTGGCAGAGGCTTGCTGCAGATCAGAGCGTTACTCCGGGCAGCAGGAGACCAGAATTCCGCTGTTTCTCAGTCGCGGAACAGGATTCATAGCAGATCCGTTGCTGCAGACACAGTCCAGTCGGCTCATAGCCCAAGATTGCCCCCGAGGCATGAGGGACGTCGGGACAGGTGTAATTAGTACGGGAACCGTGAGCAGTATGATCACCGATTCGATCATGACGATCGACGTCGAGTGCCCACCCCTCCCCCGAGGAGCGGGTCG
Organism: Triticum urartu; assembly: GCF_003073215.2. Lineage (NCBI taxonomy): Eukaryota > Viridiplantae > Streptophyta > Magnoliopsida > Poales > Poaceae > Triticum > Triticum urartu. The sequence goes on along the minus strand of NC_053022.1, from coordinate 162,723,912 downwards.
TATGTGCCTCGACAGCAGGGTGACAAGCGCCCTCATAGTGTTGGGCGAAGGATTCCAGTCGACCCCAGGGAACCAGGCTTTGATGCGAGATCCATTCTCGTTCAAGGTTTGGTCGACAGGAACAGAGCTCACAGAGAAGGTCACGACAGAGATGCACCTACCAGCAGCAGAGTACATGTTTCGGGGCCAGAGTGCTTTAGTAGAGCCATCAGGGCCGCTGTGATTCCTCCCAACTTCAGGTTGGCGACTGGAGTCAGTAAGTTCACTGGTGAGTCCAAGCCCGATACTTGGCTTGAAGACTACCGAGTGGCCGTCCAGATTGGCGGTGGCAATGATGAAGTGGCCATGAAGCACCTACCTCTCATGTTGGAGGGCTTGGCCAGAGCGTGGTTGAATCAGTTAGCACCCAGCAGCATTTACACTTGGGAAGATCTTGCCCGAGTATTTGTCACCACATTTGAAGGAACATGCAAGCGACCGGCAGGGCTGACGGAACTGCGGTCTTGCGTGCAGAAGCCGAATGAAACTTTGAGGGATCACATCTAGAGATGGATCACGTTACATCACACGGTAGAGAATGTGCCTGACCACCAAGCAGTCTGCGCCTTCTAAGAAGGCGTCAAGTACAGAGAACTGAATCTGAAATTCGGTCGAACCGGAGATATGTCTCTGAATCGGATGATGGAGATTGCCACCAAGTACGCTAATGGTGAAAATGAGGATCGACTCAGGAGTGGAAAGCTCAAGTCAGTCGCTCAAGAAACCGGAGGAAATTCCAATCAGAAACAGAAGTGGAAAGCCGAGCCAGCTACTCCTGGGGAAGCCTTGGCTGTAACTCAAGGAAAGTTTAAGGGGAAACCCAAAGGACCTTGGAACCCCAAGAAAGTTAAAGACCAAGACGGAAATGATGTGTTGGATTTGCCATGTCACATCCACACCAAGAAAGATGAAGAGGGTAAGTTCATTTACCTGAAACATACCACTCGACAGTATCGGCTCTTGATCCAGCAGTTCCAGGGCAAGCAGCCCAAAGATAAGGAAAAGGAGTCGGACAAAGTTGAGGACAAGGAAGACAGTGATGATGGATACCCCTAGGTCAATTCCACCTTGATGATTTTTGCTGATGTTGAAAGCAAAAGTCGACTGAAAGTTATCAACCGTGAGGTGAATATGGTTGCTCTAGCAACACCTAGTTATCTGAAGTGGTCTCAGACTGCCATCACATTTGACCAGTCCGATCACCCAACGCACATTGCCACCCCTGGGAGGCAAGCTTTGGTGGTCGACCCAGTTGTCGAAGGCACTCGACTGACCAAAGTCTTGATGGATGGCGGCAGTGGTTTGAACATACTGTATGCTGAGACGCTGAAAGGGATGGGCATTCCAATGTCCAGACTCAGTACCGCCAACATGAGTTTCCATGGAGTCATTCCTGGGAAGAAGGCTGAGTCACTCGGCCAGATTGCTCTTGATGTGGTTTTCGGTGATCCCAAGAATTACCGCAAAGAAAAGTTGACGTTCGAAGTTGTAGATTTCCAGAGTGCTTATCACGCTATTTTGGGCAGGCCGGCTTATGCACGCTTCATGGCTCGACCATGTTATGTGTATCTAAAATTGAAGATGCCTGGTCCCAAAGGTGTGATCACTGTTACGGGCAATCGGAAGAAAGCAGAAGAGTGTTTTCACAAAGGTTCAAAGATCACTGATGCTCAGATGGCAGTGGTGGAGCTGCAGGAATACCAGAAGACTGCAGACCCGAGTGATTTGTTGTGAGCCAAGAAGCCTGTTACAGAATCGGCTTTTCAGTCGTCTGGTGAAACGAAGCCGGCTCACATCCACCCGACCGATCCCAGTGCTGCTCTGGCTCATATCTCAACAACACTCGACTCCAAATAGGAAGAAGCGCTCATCCAGTTCCTCCGTGAGAACTGGGACATTTTCGCATGGAAGCCTTCTGACATGCCGGCTGTTCCCAGGGGGCTGGCTGAGCACCGCCTACGAGTCGACTCAAAAGTAAAACCTATCAAAGAACATCTCCGACGGTCCGCCGTCCAGAAGAGAAAGGCTATTGGTGAGGAGGTGGCTCGGCTCTTAGCAGCGGAGTTCATCCGAGAGATCTACCACTCCGAGTGGCTCGCCAACGTTGTCATGGTCCCCAAGAAGGACAAGTCACTTCGCATGTGCATTGACTTTAAACATATCAATCGGGCCTGCCCGAAAGATCATTTTCCTCTCCCCCGCATCGACCAGATAGTCGACTCGACTGCGGGATGTGAGCGACTGTCTTATTTAGACGCCTATTCCGGGTACCATCAGATCTGTCTGTATGGGCCTGACGAGATCAAAATAGCTTTCATCACTCCGTTCGGGTGCTTCTGTTATGTTACCATGCCATTCGGCCTCAAGAATGCCGGAGCCACATTCATGAGGATGATTCAGAAGTGTTTGCTCACTCAAATCAGTCGGAATGTGGAAGCATACATGGATGATATTGTGGTCAAGTCACGGAAGGGTTCCAACCTGCCGACTGACCTTGCTGAAACCTTTGCCAACCTCAGGAGGTATGATATCAAGCTTAATCCATCAAAGTGCACATTTGGAGTTCCTGGCGGAAAGTTACTCGGTTTCCTCGTTTCCGAACGGGGAAACGACGCCAATCCGGAAAAAGTCGGTACTATACTCCGAATGAGAAGTCCTGTGCGAGTGCACGACATCCAGAAGCTTACTGGTTGCTTGGCCGCTTTAAGTCGATTCATCTCTCGTCTCGGTGAAAAGGCATTGCCTCTTTACCGATTGATGAAGAAGTCAGACAAGTTCGAGTGGACTCCTGAAGCTGATGCAGCGTTTGCAGAGCTCAAAGTTCTGGTCTCCACCCAGCCGGTGCTTGCTGCCCCAATACGGTACAAGTCGTCAGTACGGTACTTACGGTCGAGCGGCAAGAAGAAGGAAAAGCCTTCAAAGTTCAGCGCCCAGTATATTATATTTCTGAAGTTTTGACCCTGTCAAAGCAAAGATATCCTCATTATCAGAAGCTTGTATATGGGATTTATATGAGCACAAAGAAGGTTGATCACTACTTCTCTGACCATTCCATTACAGTCGTCAGCGACGCTCCATTGTCAGAGATCCTGCACAACAGAGATGCAACTGGTCGAGTGGAAAAATGGGCGATTGAACTCCTTCCTCTAGATATCAAGTTTGAGGCAAAGAAAGCTATCAAGTCCCAGGCAATAGCAGATTTCGTCGCCGAGTGGACTGAACAGCAACTGCCGACTCAGGTTCACTCGGAGCATTGGACCATGTTCTTCGACGGTTCCAAAATGCTGAATGGTTCCGGAGCCGGGGTACTATTGGTCTCCCCCCGAGGAGATAAGCTCAGATATGTCCTTCAAATCCACTTTGATTCCTCCAATAACGAGGCTGAATATGAAGCACTTTTATATGGGTTGCGCATGGCCATTTCACTCGGCGTTCGTCGCCTCATGGTCTATGGCGACTCAGATTTGGTGGTTAATCAGGTGATGAAGGAGTGGGACGTTAGAAGTCCAGCCATGACTGGTTATTTCAATGCAGTGAGAAAGCTGGAGAAGAAATTCGAGGGGTTAGAACTTCATCACATACCCCGACTGAAAAATCAAGCAGCTGATGATTTGGCAAAAATAGGTTCCAAAAGAGAAGCCATTCCCAGCAATGTGTTTTTGGAACACATCCACACACCATCAGTTCGAGGATCCCTTCACTGAAGAGGCCCCGCAGCCAAAAAGTGCCACGGATCCGACTGAAGTTGAAGTTCCAGCTGTGGTCGACCTGATCATGGAAGTCTTGGTCATCACTCCCGATTGGACAATACCGTACATCGCATACATCCTAAGGAAAGAACTCCCAGAGGACGAAGAAGAGGCTCGAAAGATCGTCCGTCGATCCAAGGCCTTTACATTCATAAAGGGACAGTTGTATAGAGAAAGCGCGACTGGAGTCAGTCAGAAGTGTATAACACCAGAAGAAGGTCAGATGATCCTTGATGATATCCACTCGGGGACCTGTGGTCATCATGCGTCCTCTCGGACCATTGTGGCTAAAGCATACCGAGCGGGATTCTACTGGCCAAGAGCGAATGAAATGGCGAAAGAGATAGTCGACAAATGTGAAGGATGTCAGTATTACTCCAATATGTCGCACAAGCCCGCGTCAGCCCTAAAAACCATTCCACTCGTCTGGCCCTTCGCTGTTTGGGGGCTGGACATGGTTGGACCACTGAGAACGGGCAGGAGCGGCTTCACTCATGTGCTAGTAGCAGTCAACAAGTTCACCAAATGGATTGAAGCTAAGCCTATCAAGAATCTTGATGCTTGCACTGCTATCAGTTTCATCAGAGAGTTGATATTCAGATATGGAGTTCCGCACAGCATCATCACTAACAATGGGTCAAACTTCGATTCTGACAAATTCAGGGCCTTTTGCACCTCTCAGGGCACACGAGTCGACTACGCTTCGGTCACTCACCCCCAGTCGAATGGACAAGCGGAAAGAGCAAACGGCTTAATTCTCAAAGGACTGAAACCTCGATTGATGCGCGATCTCAAGCACGCAGCAGGTGCATGGGTCGACGAGCTTCCATCAGTTCTTTGGGGATTGAGGACAACCCCGAACCAATCGACCGGAAGAACCCCATTCTTTCTGGTCTACAGGGCCAAAGCAGTTTTGCCGAGTGACTTGCTTCACAACGCACCCCGAGTCGAGCTCTACTCTGAAGATGAAGCAGAATAAGCCCGGCAGGACGCAGTCGACCTCCTGGAAGAAGAAAGAGAAATGGCCATGATCCGATCGACCATCTATCAGCAAGACTTGCGTCAATTCCATGCCAGAAGTGTGAAGAGTCGAGCCTTCCAAGAAGGAGACTTGGTCCTCCGAGTGGATCAACAGAAACCACACAAACTCGCTCCTACTTGGGAAGGTCCCTTCATAGTCACCAGAGTCCTCCACAATGGAGCGTACCACCTTTATAATGTCGAGCGCCAGATTGATGAGCCACGAGCCTGGAATGCGGAGCTGCTCCGCCCCTTTTATACTTGAATTCTCACTCGGATGAGATGTAATAAGAAAAACTTCTGTAGTTTATTTATCAAAGACAAGAGCGTTATAATTTTTCCAGTGATTGTTATTGTTTTTGTTTGCGTGGGAAATCCCCCAGCGGGTGGCTTAGCTGCGAATCCATTTCGCCTAAGTTTGTAAAAATAATTTCCTACCGAGTGGTGAGCCAGCCTTCCACTCGGGGGCTTAGCTGTGAACCAATTTCGCCTAAGTATTTGAAAATCCTACTGAGTGGTGAGCCAGCCTCCCACTCGGGGGCTTAGCTGCAGTCCAGTACTCGCCTAAGTATTTGAAAATCCTACCGAGTGGTGAGCCAGCCTCCCACTCGGGGGCTTAGCTGCAGTCCAGTACTCGCCTAAGTATTCGAAAATCCTACCGAGTGGTGAGCGACCCTCCCACTCGGGGGCTTAGCTGCAGTCTAGTACTCGCCTAACTATTTGAAAATCCTACCGAGTGGTGAGCGACCCTCCCACTCAGGGGCTTAGCTGCAGTCCAGTACTCGCCTAAGTATTTGAAAAATCCTACCGAGTGGTGAGCGACCCTCCCACTCGGGGGCTTAGCTGTAGTCCAGTACTCGCCTAAGTATTTGAAAAATCCTACCGAGTGGTGAGTGACCCTCCCACTCGGGGGCTTAGCTGCAGTCCAGTACTCGCCTAAGTATTTGAAAAATCATACCGAGTGGTGAGCGACCCTCCCACTTGGGGGCTTAGCTGCAGTCAAGTACTCGCCTAAGTATTTGAAAAATCCTACTGAGTGGTGAGCGACCCTCCCACTCGGGGGCTTAGTTGCAGTCCAGTACTCTCCTAAGTATTTGAAAAATCCTACCGAGTGGTGAGCGACCCTCCCACCCGGGGGCTTAGCTGCAGTCCAGCACTCGCCTAAGTACGAAACACATCTCAATCACGACGAGGTGCAGGTCGACTGCCACCTTCTCCTTGGGAGCTTCGCCACAAATACAACGTGCACTCCATCCCACTCTGCAAGGATGACGAGGTGCAGGTCGACTGCAACCTTCTCCTTCGAAGCTATGCCACAAATACAACGTGCGCTCCATCCCTATCCGCAAGGACGACGAGGTGCAGGTCGACTACCACCTTCTCCTTGGGAGCTTCGCCACAAATACAACATGCGCTCCATCCCACTCTGCAAGGATGACGAGGTGCAGGTCGACTGCCACCTTCTCCTTGGGAGCTTCACCACAAATACAACGTGCGCTCCATCGCCGACCCGCAAGGACGACGAGGTGCAGGTCGAATGCTACCTTCTCCTTCGGAGCTGCGCCACAAATACAAAAGTTGTCTCGAGTGAAGAACGAGTTCCACTCGACGGAGGATTCATGAAGATATTCAACGATAAACCAAGATTCAGATAAATCCTAAAGGTTCCGGACCACAGATCGAAGTGCTCGGGCATTCAGCCCGAAAGAGTTTAATGGTTACAAAAACCACTCGGCATTCCGAGGCAAATTTAAGGTGGGGCCTAAAAGTTTGTTTACTCCGCAGGAGGAGGACTGGCAGGCACGACGAACTCATCCAGGTCGACGTCGTCAGTGATCCGAGTGGCTGCAGCGATGAAAGTCTCCATAAAAGATCGGAAGTCATGCTTCTAGGTGTTGGCGACCTTGATTGCTGCCAGCTTATCTTGTCGCACCTCCTTGCAGTGGACACGAACCAAAGACAGAGCCACATCAGCACCGCACCGGGCAGAAGATTTCTTCCACGCCTGCACTCGATTAGGGATCTCGTTAAGTCGAGTCATCAGGGACTCAAGATCATTCTGGAGCGTGGCCTCTAGCCAAAGTGCCGGGTCGATCCATGACGTGGTGACCTTCAGTCGAGCCAAGTAGTCCACAACACCGTCAATGCGGGATTCCAGTCGGAGCAGATTCATGGCAGTTTCATCTTTCACAGGAGAATTGATTGGGTCCAAACCTGGCTCAATCTGCCCAGTCTCCTCCTCGAAGTTTTGGCAAAGCTCTACATTCACGGTCCAGGGATAAGTCAATTTTCGTACGCTCAGTCGACAAAAACATCAATCGGAACAAAATGTGTACCTTCAAGCTTGATGAACAACTTCTTGGCAAGGCTCCTCAGATAGCTCTCCAGATCGTCCCTCCTGCGAGCGATGCCTTCCATCTTCTCGTATAGGTTGAGATTGTCCTTCTTCAAGCGCGTGCACTCCTTGTTGGCTTCGTTCAGAGCAGATTTCATCTTGGTGTTCTCTTCTTCCAACTGGCGGACCGAAGCCAGTTTCTGTTCAGCCAGAGCGGTTTTGTCGTCAGCTTCCTTTTGAGCAGCAGCCAAATCCTGATCCTTCTTCGCCAGAGCTTCTCTCAGTTTTTCTGCAAAGAAATGGTGCTTGATTCAGAAAGAGCAGAAGGGTACTCAAGCCTAAGACAAACCAGTCGACAAGCTCGTGTTACCATTGGCGTCGTCCTTGGCCTTTTGCAGCTCTGTCTTGGCCAATTCCAAGTCAAGGTTCAGCTGGATCTGGTGTTTCTCCAAGTTAGCAAAGAGAGCTCCAAGATCACAAGATTTCTGCAATCAGAGAATTTATTTTATAGCGAAAAACGACAAAGACAATAAATACTAAGACTACGGTCGACTGCCCGCAGTCCACCATAGTCTCGGGGACTACACCCAGTGGGTGCACTTTGCGTGCCCCCACCGGTTATGATCCCACTCGACCGGCCCGCTGGAGTGGAGTGCAGGGAGTAAAAAAAAGGGAGAAAAAGAAGAACTCAGACCATAGAACTCAGACCACAGTCGACTGCCAGCAGTCGACCGCGGTATCGGGGACTACACCCAGTGGGTGCACTTGGCGTGCCCCCACCGGTTCTGATCCCACTCGCCCAGACCGAGCAGAAGAGACAAACTACCAGTTCGGTTTACACTCGACGCGGCCAGACCACATCGAGTGAAAGAATCAAAATACAGAGACTACAGTCGACTGCCAGCAGTCCACCATAGTCTCGGGGACTACACCCAGTGGGTGCACTCAGTGTGCCCCCACTAGTTCAAAAATTCAATCGACACACCCAGTGGGTGTACAGATGCAAAGATTTTCGGAAAGAGTCTTCAGATAGCATATTAACAGAACAAGCGGCGACCAACTAACCTGAACGTTGCTTTGGAGAGCCGAGCTGGCATCGTAGACGGCCTGACTGGCGTCCCGCACCGTCTTCATCTTCTCCATCATAATGCCCGCCTGGTGTATGGCTTCCTTGGCAGCATTCACTTCGTCATTTGGGACATGATGGGTCGCAAAAACTAAAGGTGGGTCGACAGGGGCCTGAGCAGTCGACGAAGAAGGCAAGGCACTCGACAATGGCACGACGAAGGTAACAGAACCCCGATTGGCATCGCCAGCGTCCTGAACGACTGGTTCTGCCCTCGGCGTCGACTGTGGCACCTTGCTTGCAGGAGCTTGCCTATTTTTCCTCGTCAAAGGCCTCTCAGGCTCCTCATCATCATCATCGGGGGGTCAATAATGTTAAAAGTTGTTCAAAGTTCAATCGACAAAATCACATCACCCAATGGTACACATTGCAGTTGAGTCGACCAAATAAAGACAGAATGGTAGAAATCATACCCAGATTGGAAGTGACTGCATCCTCCATTACCTCATCATCGTCCCTGTAAGCTGAGGTCCCGGAAGTAGCAGCGCTGCCAGTTCCAAAATTCATCTGGTTAAATCAAGAAAAACAAACAGCACAGGGCGTCGAGTGAATACAAAGGGAGACACTCACGCAGAAGCGACGGGGATGTCAATCTTAATCTTCGGCAACGCCTTCCGAGGCTTCGACTCTGCAACTTTGGGATCCTTTGATGCTTTTTTAGTTGGAGTTGGCGAAGAGGTCCGAGGACGTTTTGAAGACTGACCGGCCTGATCAATCGCCTTTTCACGGGCGCTCGGTCGTTCTTGGTCAAGCTTGGACCGCCTCTCCCTGCGAGAAGGCGACTCGACTTCTTCTTCGCCACTTGAGTCATCGCTTTCTTCGTCCCCTTCACTATCAGAATCCCATTCGCCACTGTCGCCGCCGCTCGCCTCTCCTGCCAGGTCCTGCTCTTGCTCTCCGTTGGGCATTGAATACATTTCGATAAGGGCCTGAAAGAAAGCAGGAAGAACAAAGTCAGTCAACGCAGTATAGGCAGCTGCGCGAGTGAATTCAGATTACAATCAAAAGCTCAAAATTGGACCTTCTCTAGTACATGGGACTAGTCGAATGGAGGAACTCTCCTGGCTCCCCTGGGGTTGTCCTTGTTTCCGGTCATGCCCGACAGCCACTTCTCCAGTGTGTCGTAATCGACCTCCTCCGGGTGAATCCGAGTGGAGTCGTCAAGACCCGAATACATCCACATCGGATGGTCTTGGGCTTGAAGAGGCTGGATGCGCCGCTAAGGAAAACCTCCAAGAGATTCATACCGGTGACCCTGTCACGGATAAGCTGGACCACTCGTTCGACCAGCACCCTAACCTGCGCCTTCTCCTCTGGGAGCACCTTCAAAGAGGAGGGTTTCCTCACTTGGTCCATGGTAAAAGGAGGGAGGCCAGTCGACTGGCCTGGCGTCGACTGGTCTTTGCGTAAAACCAAGTCGACTGCCATCCGCGAACCGAGTCGGGAAGAATCATGGATGGAAAAGAACTTTTCCCGCTCATCTGAACACCAAGACCCCCACACATCTGAATCACTTCTGTTCTCTCATCACTCGGATTGGCCTTTTTCACCGTCTGAGAACGACAGGTGAAAATGTGCTTGAAAAGACCCAAGTGAGGCCGACAACCCAAGAAATTCTCGCACAAAGACACGAAAGCAGTGAGATACACGATTGTGTTGGGAGTGAAGTGGTGGAGTTGTGCCCCAAAGAAATTCAGAAATCCCCGAAAGAAAGGGTGAGTAGGAAAGGAAAATCCACGGTCGACGTGGGTGGCAAGGAGAACGCGCTCACCCTCCCAAGGTTGCAGCTCGGACTCCTTCCCCAGAAGCCGCGCCGATCCATGGGGGATCAGCCCTCCTTCGGCTAGGTCGGCGAGGTCTTCTTGGCGGATCGCCGAGTGGATCCAGTCGCCCTGGATCCAGCCCTTCGGCAGGCCAGCTCGCGAGGAAGATCCACCCCGACTGGTCGCCTTCCCCTTCGCCTTTGTCGTCGCCTTCTTCCCCCGCTCCAGAGCCGCCATCTTCTCCTTCCCCATCGTCGCCGGCGAGACGCATACGGAGCTGCAGCGCTGGGGTGAGAGCGAGCGTGACGAAGAAGCTTGAAGAGGAGAAGAGGGAATGGGAACGCACTGTTCAAGAAACCCCCGTCCGACGCCTTATATGAGGTCGCTTCCGAGTGGCTGACTGGTAGGCCCGGGCGGTCCTGTCAAATCCCATAACAATCGCGCGCGCGATACGTGGCGAAAAAGGTGGCGCGGAGATCGAGGCAGTTCCGCCCTATCCCATCCGATTACTGCGGCCTCCCCCGTCCCGCGCGCTTCCCAAAATCCGAATCCCGCGAAATCTGCGGGCAGCAGAACAACTTGACAGACGGAAGATCTCCTCCATGCCGTCACTCGGAGCCTTTCAAGTAAAGAAACTCATTCGACAAGAAACTAAGAATGGATCAAGGCGACTGAAAAGGAAGTTGCTGTCACCACTCAGGTTCATTGATCCGAAACGAGATATGCTCATGACATGAAAACGAAACATTAAGATCTCTCGTTTTCCCCTCCTCCTTGGTCACAGTGCACAATCTAAGATGACTTGCTCACCTAGATGGAGGGAGTACTGATTATAAACATTAAGATCTCTCGTTTTCCCCTCCTCCTTGGTCACAGTGCACAATCTAAGATGACTTGCGCACCTAGACGGAGGGAGTACTGATTATAAACATTAAGATCTCTCGTTTTCCCCTCCTCCTTGGTCACAGTGCACAATCTAAGATGACTTGCTCACCTAGACGGAGGCAATACTGATTATAATGAGTACTCAACTAGTACTAGTATAAGAACTACGTTTTATAATGAGTGTAAAAATATTGATTTGACATTGTGAATGTTGACACATTGTGGAATAGTTTTTGAAGTCTGCAAAAGTACTCAACTAGTGCTGTCATTCTCCACACAAAAAAATGTGTTTACCAATGCATGCATGAACTCTAGTTACTCCAACCCCCTCTCTTCTTTAATTCTTTGCCACATCAGCATGTTTGCTATTCCCGTGTGCATGATACCAGCTAAGATACCACCATTATGGCCAGCCTTAATCATCGCATGCAATAATTTAGTGCACCTTGAAATATGAACATGTGTGGGGAATGTTTCTTTTTAATGACTTGAGACTATACCTAGCCCGGCATGCAAGATGACTTATTATGCACCGTTCCCCATACCTGCAGGAAGCCCGTTCGTCTCTAATTTTTTTCCTCTCGATGTGTGAAACAATATGCCTGCCAAACTCTCCTTCTCCCTCCGGCGGTCCCACCACTCCACCCCATGTGAAAAAATCTGCATGCATGACTCTCCTCCCCCCACGCTCATCCAATCCGTTGTGACCAGCAATATTTCCACCCCTTCGCTCCCCCGTAATTTACTCCAACAAATATGCCCACGTAGCTGTTACTTAACTGCAGGTGCATTCGGTCACTGACATATGGGCCCAACAGGGGTCTGGCCCACGTGTCAGTGACGCAACTGGACCGGCAGTTAAGTCAGTACAGCTCAGTCCATATCTTACGTAGGTGTGCCATTGCTCACTATAAATATTGTGCCTCCCACGACATCGCTATCTCCTCCCCCTCACGTTCACGTTCATCGCTATCTCCTCCCCCTCCCTCTCACGTCGACCACCATGACATCGCCCCTCCCAAGCCCTAGGAGCCCCTCGCTGCACCACGTGGACGGTCACGCGTCGTCGTTCCGTTCCTCGCTGCCACTAGTCGAGGAGGATGCGTCGGTGTTCCGCTCCTCACCGCTACGCGACGCGTCGCTGTTCCGTTCCTCGCCTCCACTAGTCGAGGAGGACGCGTCGGCGTTCCGCTCCTCGCCGCGACGCGTCGAGGTGGACGCATCGGTGTTCCCAATCTCGCCAGCATGCGCGCCGGAGGACGCGTCGGCTCCCCACTACGAGGAGAATGCCACGCCGCCCGCCGAGCCCCCCATCCTTGAGGAGCTTTGGAAAGAAATGGATGATGCCTTGTGGGAGGCTTTGCCTCCAGCAGAGCGCGTAAAAATAGAGGCAGAGAAGAAGGCCGAGGAAGAGAAGCGCACCGCGGAACAAGCTGCCTAGGAGGCCTATGTCGCGTCTGAGAGAGTCAGGCAATTGGCTCTTTGGCAGAAGGCTCGTGCGAGGGACGTGAGGGTGGCGGAGGACGCCCGTGCCGACGCCCTGAGTGCAGTCGGACCCAAGCGCCTCATCTATGCTTGGCGGTACGTGGACCGGGTGCACGCTTCCAGTGAGGAGGAGTACCTGTTGGTGCCGGATCACCACACCGGTGAGATCGCACTCACCCACCGGCAAGCTGCCAATCAGCACCTTGCGAGTTGCGAGGCTGAGGAAGAGGCGTTGTGTCGACGTGCTGGGAAACGTCCATGTACCAGGGCACTCGTGGCGCGCCGCAAGCGCTCCTGCGAGCGCCGTGGCTTTTAGGAGGAGTATAATTTTTGTTTTGTAAGGCGATCTCATTAGTTTTGGGACGCAAATGATAAATCCCGAACGTTCAGGAATTTTTAGCGTCCTTAATTAAGTATGTAAAAGGGAAATTTTGGAAACCTTGTGTATTCGTAAGCATTTTGCAAGTACGTGCATATAGCACAAACTTTACTATATACTATCGCAGGAAAAGAATTCTATGAGATGAGGTCTCACGCGAGACCCATCTTCATGGATGACACGTGGCATTCACAAATCACAAAGCATCCCCCACCCCCACTTAAAAGCCATGTGTCATCCATTAGGACGGGTCTCACCTGCTAACCGTGAGACCTGGTCTCATATACGAGTAAAAAATTTCCACTATCGCACTACACGTCTCTCTCGATATATGCTTGCAGACTGTGCTACTCCCTCCGTCCAGGTCAATAAGTCATCTTTGGTTGTGCACCGTGACCAAGAAGGAGGGAAGACTTATACACCTAGACGGAGGGAGTACTACTATTACTTATGTACGTGCGAATGCACGTTTTAACATTACGATGCGGTTTTTGTAAAAGTAGAAAAACAGCAATAGTCAAGCTTGTGAAACGATTCAATGCAAAACAAAACAAAAATGCTCGTTTGATTGATTACTTTTAGCTTCCTTCTCTGTGGTTATTTCTCTATCGTACTTTGTACGGAGTATCTCACTGGTTGGAAGGGCATGCAAATTCCCAAACCGCTTCCTACACCCTGTATCTCATTGGTTGCCGGCGTTGACGTTGTCGCCCATCTCGTCGAGGATGAGGTTGCCGAGGTCGGGGAAGAAGTCATCGTTCGCAACTAATCATGTGGACTAGCATAGTAGTAGGATACAGAGTAGAAACATGAATTTTACCACGATTTCGAACAGGAAGGACAGAAACACATACGATGCAATGGGAGCTGCACCGTTGGCGTTGAGGTTGTCGCCCATGTCCAAACACCACGTAGACACGGTCTTTGAGCACGGTTCATAGTTGTTCCACGCTCGGGCATTGAAGTTTGTAACTACTTTAGATTAGAATATACTACTTCTCATGTGCTAGTAGTAGAGCAGAGTCCTACTCTACTACTCTACTCAAGCAAGTTAGGGCATAGCATTGTAGGGAGTACCAGTACTGTGATCACTCAAGCAAGTTGTCTGGCATCGACATAACCCTACGTTGTTGGTATGTGTCTCGTAAGTCAAGCGGCGTGTTGTAGTCATCATCACCTGTCCACTTCCCGCAGCACATATTTGCTTCTCCATCTTTGTCCGCACATAATCTCGTCCAATCTTCCATCCCCGCTAAGGCGCCTCCCCCCCTCGTCCGAAACCCAAGCACTAACAATGGCAGAATCGAGCAGCGTCCGCCGAAAGAGTGGCTAGAATTCGCTCCCCACAGAGGTAATCAAGCTCATTGTTTCGCGTGTGGACAATCTCAGTACCATGCCGCTTGCCGCGTGCTCGTCGTGGCTGTACCGTTTACTCAAAGCCCTCAGGTCGGAGCTTTTTAAGCTAGCTCCTTGCTTGCTGATGCCGCCTGATCTTCAGAAACGGCGTGTCACGCAGCATAACGATCGTAGGGTGGCGAGCATCAACCCCCTTGACTGTGATCCGATCCCCATCATCCTCAACTACATTAACGGTATGTAGTGGGTCGGCATGAACACGTCTTGGATGGTGCTCGTCGACGGTCGCGGTAGCTGGATGCTCGTGGAGGTCTACACCCGGCGATTGACCCCCGTTCCTTCGATTAACACCGCACTGCTTTGGCACCGCGGCCCAGAATACTTGGAATCTTATAGTAGCCAACATGATACCAAGTTTGATTTGCTCAAGGTTGTAATCTGCCAAGTGCCCACAAGATCTGCGAATTATAAAGACTTCAGGCTAATTGCGTTCTTCAACCGCGGTCTCGCCTATCTGACAGGTCACTGCGGTAAGTGGATAAATCTGCACGTCCGCAGGATCATACATCCTCCATGGTTCTCTGATGCCATTGAACACAAGGGCTTCATTTACGCTGTCGACTCCTTCTATGGCTGGACGTATTGCTGGCCTACTCCAGTCATCGCTACAAACGGCTGTTGCAACAGTATGTTACTTTCCTATGATATCATGATGGCTTTCTTATATTACTGTCAACATTTGCTGAAAAAATATTCATGCTCATAACATGCTGTTCTTAAGATTGACTAAACCAACAGCCCTTTTTTATTTGACTCCAACTTGATATGATGTTGTAGGCCGCCTGGTGTCCCTACCCTTCCTAATCCCAGAACCTTTCAAAGAAAAGCGGCATGGAAGTTGCAGGTGGTTCCTGGCTCGATCAGACGATGGCGAAAGATTGATGATCGTTCACACGTACCAGACGTGTTGTTTCGCGGAATACAATCACAGTCACTGCAAGGTCTTTGAGCAGGATCCCAACTTCTCTGGGCCTTTAGGAATTTTTGAGTGGAGGCTGGTAAGTAGCCTTGGTACACGCTCTATGTTTGTCGGACTGAATTATCCGATTAACCAGGAGATAACCGACGGTAAGGATCATGATGGCAGCGCGGTTTCGTTCATCAGGCAAAACTGAGTGTACACGGCGTACCATGCGTCTCTGCATGCACCATACCTTGATATGTGCCACCATGCTCTGCAGCCCAAAGTAGGAGAGAGGGTCGCAAGTATCAGACTTCGACCTGCTGGATGGAGTTTCCCCCGTCAGGCACCCATCTGGTTCAAGCCGTCAGCCAATCTCCATAGCTTAATAAATAGTAACGTCTAACTGAGCCAGTTAGTTAGATGCGTACACTTGGTGTAGTAGGATCTTTATTTAGTTTGATGCATACACTTGTTCTTTTCTGGTAGCCCTTTTGTAATGATTGCTGATGTTTGGTTTGGAAGAGAGAGCTGCATCTTCACTCTTCTGGCCTGCTTACTGCTTCTGTTGCACCCCCAGCCCCGGTTGTTGTTGCTGCTGTTTTCAATGTACAATCAGTAGTATATTTCGTCTGTTGGTTGAATAAATGTGTTGTTATAACAGCAAACATAATGTTTTGGAAGTCGTTGCACGGTTCGATCCTTTAGTGCCCCGTACCATACGTAGCACATACTATTTATCATACGGAAAACATTTTCCACTTGTTGATAACATGCAGCCCACTAATGAAGGCCCAATAGAGAAGCCCATAATTAACTGGAAGGGAGGCTCTCACATGAATCCGGCCTAGGTACATGCTCATGGTCCCCTAAACATAAATAAATAAATAAATAAATAAATAAATAAATCTAAATGCTCATGCACCAGTTCTTTGGGAAAATAGGTAGCCCAGTATTTCTTTTTGAAGAATACCCAAGCTAGGCCTATTTGTTTTCCCCGAATTACCGGGCTGCATATCTTTTAAGACGA
This sequence comes from Triticum urartu, assembly GCF_003073215.2. Lineage (NCBI taxonomy): Eukaryota > Viridiplantae > Streptophyta > Magnoliopsida > Poales > Poaceae > Triticum > Triticum urartu. The sequence goes on along the minus strand of NC_053022.1, from coordinate 162,707,784 downwards.
GGAGGGATGCATTCCGGCCTGGCTTAAGAGTATGGTCAATGTCTGTTAAAAGTAATATCAAAAAGGGGTTGAAAATTCCAAAAAATAGCAAATGGGATATAAGTTTCTTTTTTGTTTTTATTCTTCACGGATATCTTATACGTATTTCATTGGATTTAACATGACACAGTACTAATTTATTTTTAAATTTGTTTTAGTATGGCTATTAATTTTTGGATTAATAATATTTCATTCCCCAGCAAAAATTTGCGAATTTTCAAAATTTCCCACATATTTAGTTAATTTTTTTACCCTGGTACTAACCAGAAATGGCCAGCAATTCTAAAAATGGAAAACGGGCTGCAATAAATTCCATATGAATTAGAAAATGAGTAAAAATTATAAAAATAATAGCAAATGGGCTGTACACACCACATATTTCGAGGCTGACTTGTTTACGCAAGGCTTTGTCAGTGAACACACGATTCTAGCAGCAGTTAGTTTTGGATGTCCATCCAACGACCGACATGCTTCTCCAATCTCTGATCTTCCTGCTCCAGCCGCCTAAACTAGCGCCGGCGGGACTACCTGCTCCCTCCTCTTGTGGCCCGCTGTGATGCCGCGCAGGCTTCCCCGGCCCACCCTACTCCCTCCGCTGGCCTGGCCGCACGCAATCAACTGCCTCCTTATTACGTGAAAAAAAATGATTCCTCCCACTGACATCTAGGGCGCACCGGTTGGGAGGCTGACCTGTGGGCCTACTAAGTTGACGCGTACGCAGGGCTTGTCAACTTAGTCAACAAACGATTCTAGCAGCAGTAACTGTTGGATTTGAATCGAACGGGCCTGCTGCTTCTTCAATCGCTGCTCTTCTTGCACCAGCCGCCCAAACCAACGCCGAGGAGACCGCCTGCTCCTGCCTCCAGTGGCCGAAAGTGGTGCCGATGAGGCCTCATCGCCCCCTACTACTCCCACCGCTTGCCAGGCCCTGCGGCGACGGCAGCCACACACCGCAGCCGAACCAGTGAACCCTCGTACTCCTCTCCGCATGGGCATCCACTGCCGCGTCTTCCCCGGCTCCGCGTCGTCCCCTTCCTAGGCCTAGCCGTCGTCCACCACCTTGGTGCTCTCGGCGCGGCATGGTCAACGTGGTCAACGACATTCCATCGGAAGAGTACTGTACGTGGAGAGGCTGACAGCTAGGTCCACGGCCACAGCCCAGTTATTTTGTGATTTGCCAAGTACGTCGCTTTGTCAGGCCTGTTGGGCTGCAAATCTTTCAAGACGAGGAGAGCTTTCATTCGGCTAGCCGAGAAAATGTCCCATCGGTAATGAGAAATGGGTTGTACATTTTTAAAACACATCAAACCGGCAATTAGTTTCAAATATCTTTTCTTCATTTCGAGATTTGAAATTACATTAATTTTTATGCGTGGAGAATTTGTTGGATTTTATATTGATATAAATTTATTTTTAAAATCAGTTTGAATGTGAGTCGAAATTTCGGGATTAAAAATAGTTCGGACCGCACCGAAATATGCAAAATTTCGTATAATTTTTTAACCGTGGCCACAATGTGGGCTGTAATGCTAACAAAAAGAATAGGGGCTCCAAAAAAACATTAATAATTAGCAAATGGGCTGTAAATTATTAGAAATAATGTCAGATGGGTTGTATGTTGTTTTCCACAGATTTGAGGCTTTCCTAAAAAAAGTTTGACGCACAAGCAGTGACTGTTGGATGGCCATCCTATGGCCGTCATGCTTCTTCAATCTCTGCTCTTCATGCTCCAGCCGCTCAAACAGGCGCCGGCGGGACTGCCTGCTCCCTCCTCCCCGCAGCCGGCTCTGCTACCGCGCAGGCCTCACCGCCCCACCGTACTCCCATCGCTAGCCTAGCCATCCCTCTACTCACCCACACCTGCTGTTATTCTCCGGCGACGGCAGACCAACCAGTAAACCCTCGTACAGTCATACTCCCCTCCGCGTGGGAAACAACTGCCGAGCCTTCCCTGCCTCCGTGTCATTCGCTTCCTAGGCCTCGCTGTCGTCCACCGCCCTGGTGCTCTCAGCACGGCCTGGTCAACGTGGTCAACGACCGACATGCATCTGAAGTGGACTGTACGTGGAGAGGCCGACAGCTGGGTCCACGGCAACACACAAGGAAATGCCTCCTTATTACGTGCAAAATAATGATTCCTCCACCTGACATTAGGGACCCACCGAAAGGGCCTCTGTATTTCGTGAAAAAAATGTTACCATCGCTAACAGCTCGGACCCACCAGCTATACCTTCGCACGCAAGGGAGTGCCTCCTTATTACGCTCAAAAAAATGAATACCCCCCTGCTAGCTGGGACCCACCTTGGTGGGAGGCTGACTTGTGGGCCTACTAAGTTGACGGGGATGGAGGGCTTTGTCAACTTAGTCAATATGCACGATTGTAGCTCCAGTGACCGTACGATGTCCATCCAACAGCCATAGTGCTTCTTCAACCTCTGGTCTTCTTGCTCCAGCCGCCCAAACCAGCGCTGGTCGTGCCTCGTGCTCCTGCCTCCCATGGCCGGCTGCGATGCGGCGGAGGCCTCACCGCCCCCTACTACTCCCACCGTTGGCCAGGCGATCCCTCTACTCACCCACAACCCCTGTTATTCTGCGGCGACGGCAGCCTCACACCGCAGCAAACCAGTGAACCCTCGTACTCCTCTACGTGTGGGAGGCATCCACTGTCGCGTCTTCCCCGGCTCCGCATCGTCCCCTTCCTAGGCCTCGCCGTCGTCCACCGCCCTGGTGCTCTCGACGCGGCGTGGTCAATGTGGTCAAGGAACGGCTTCCATCGGACGTGGACTGTACGTGGAGAGGCTGACAGCTGGGTCCACGGCTGTAGCAAGGAAGTGCCTCCTTATTACGTGCAAAATAATTATTCCTCCACCTGAGAGCAGGACCCACCAGACGGGCCACCGTATTTCGCGAAAAAACGATTCCCCCTGACTGCTAGGACCCACCAGTGATGTCTACTACACAACCTTCTTCTTGTTGACGTTGTTGGGACTCCAAGTGCAGAGGTTTGTAGGACAGTAGCAAATGTCCCTCAAGTGGATGACCTAAGGTTTATCAATCCGTAGGAGGCGTAGTATGAATATGGTCTCTCTCAAGCAACCCTGCAACCAAATAACAACGAGTCTCTTGTGTCCCCAACACACCCAATACAATGGTAAACTGTATAGGTGCACTAGTTCGGCGAAGAGATGGTGATACAAGTGGTATATGGATAGTAGATAAAGGTATTTGTAATCTGAAATAATAAAAACAGCAAGGTAGCAAGTGATAACAGTGAGCGTAAACGGTATTGCAATGGTAGGAAATAAGGCCTAGGGTTCATACATTCGCTAGTGTAAGTTCCCTCAACAATACTAACATAATTGGATCATAAAACTATGCCTCAACATGCAACAAAGAGTCACTCCAAAGTCACTAATAGCGGAGAACGAACAAAAAGATTATGGTAGGGTACGAAACCACCTCAAAGCTATTCTTTCCAATCAATCCGTTGGGCTATTCCTATAAGTGTCACAAACAGCCCTAGAGTTCGTACTAGAATAACACCTTAAGACACAAATCAATCAAAACCCTAATGTCACCTAGATACTCCAATGTCACCTCAAGTATCCGTGGGTATGATTATACGATATGCATCACACAATCTCAGATTCATCTATTCAAACAACACATAGGACCTCAAAGGTTGCCCCAATGTTCTACCGAAGAATCATGACGAAAACGTGTGCCAACCCCTATGCATAGGTTCATGGGCGGAACCCGCAAGTTGGTCACCAAAACATACATCAAGTGGCACGTGGTATCCCATTGTCACAACAGATATCCACGGCAAGACATACATCAAGTGTTCTCAAGTCTTTTAAGACTCAATCCGATAAGATTACTTCAAAGGGGAAACTCGATTCATTACAAGAGAGAAGAGGGGGGAAGAAACATCATAGGATCCAAATATAATAGCAAAGCTCGCGATACATCAAGATCGTATCATCTCAAGAACACAAGAGAGAGAGAGATAAAGAGAGATCAAACACATAGCTACTGGTACATACCCTCAGCCCCGAGGTTGAACTACTCCCTCCTCGTCATGGAGAGCACTGGGATGATGAAGATGGCCACCGGAGAAGGATTGCCCCCTCCGGGAGGGTGCTGGAACGGGTCTAGATTGGTTTTTGGTGGCTACGGAGGCTTTTGGCGGCGGAACTCCCGATCTATTTTTTCGTTCTGGAAGTTTTAGGGTACGTGGATATATATGGGTGCAGGGAGGACGTCGGAGGAGCCACGGGGGTCCCACGCGACAGGGGGGCGCGCCCCCACCCTCGTGAGCACCTCGTGTCTCCCCTGACGTGGGGTCCAAGTCCATCAGGTGTGTTTCCTTCCAAAAATAACTTCTCCAGTTGATTTCGTTCCGTTTCAACTCCGTCTGATATTCCTTTTCTTCGAAACACTGAAATAGGCATAAAACAGCAAATCTGGGCTGGGCCTCCGGTTAATAGGTTAGTCCCAAAAATAATATAAAAGTGGAAAATAAAGCCCAATATTGCCCAAAACAGTAGATAATATAGCATGGAGCAATCAAAAATTATAGATACGTTGGAGACGTATCAAGCATCCCCAAGCTTAATTCCTGCTCATCCTCGAGTAGGTAAATGATAAAAAGAGAATTTTTGATGCGGAGTGCTACTTGGCATAATTTCAATGTAATTCTTCTTAATTGTGGCATGAATATTCAGATCCATAAGATTCAAGACAAAACTTTAATATTGACATAAAAATGATAATACTTCAAGCATACTAACTAAGCAATCATGTCTTCTCAAAATAACATGGCCATCTATGCACTGATGAAAATGGTATAGACTTTGATCAAAAGGTATACCGCTCCATGAATGGTTCTTTATTGTATCTATGTGCATCTAGGCCAGATATTATGCTTAGTGTTTGCATGTGTGCCCATTTTCAAGCTACACCGAAGGAATCACACCATAAGGCTGTGAAGCATATTCTTCGATATCTAGCTCACACTCCAACACTTGGATTATGGTATCCCAAGGGCTCGGCTTTTGATCTCATTGGATATTATGACTCTGACTATGTTGGTGATCGTGTGGACCGCAAGTCAACATCCGACACATGCCATTTCCTTAGACGATCCTTGGTATTTTGGTCCTCGAAGAAGCAGAACTGCGTATCACTCTCTACTGCTGAAGCTAAGTACATTGTTGTTGGTTCGTGCTGTGCGCAATTGTATCGATGAAGCAAACACTCAAGGACTACGACAACAATGTGAAGAATGTGCCACTCTTCTGTGACAATGAGAGTGCCATCAAGATTGCACATAACCTAGTTCAGCACTCGAAGACAAAGCACATCCAGATTCATCATCATTTTCTTCGAGATCATGTGTTGAAGGGCCACATCTCTATTGAGCACGTGAAGACTGAAGAACAGCTAGCCGATATCTTCACAAAGCCCTTGGATGAGAAGATATTTAACAAGTTGTGGTGTGAGCTTAATATCTTAGAATCTTCGAATGTTCTTTGAAAAGGACTGATGTCTACTACACAACCTTCTTCTTGTACACGTTGTTGGGCCTCCAAGTGCAGAGGTTTGTAGGACAGTAGTAAATTTCCCTCAAGTGGATGACCTAAGGTTTATCAATCTGTAGGAGGCGTAGGATGAAGATGGTCTCTCTCAAGCAACCCTGCAACCAAATAACAAAGAGTCTCTTGTGTCCCCAACACACCCAATACTATGGTAAATTGTATATGTGCACTAGTTCGGTGAAGAGATGGTGATACAAGTGGTATATGGATAGTAGATAATTGTTTTTGTAATCTGAAATTATAAAAACAGCAAGGTAACTAATGGTAGTGAGCATAAACGGTATTGCAATGATAGGAAACAAGGCCTAGGGTTCATACTTTCACTAGTGCAAGTCCTCTCAACAATAATAGCATAATTGGATCACATAACTATCCCTCAACATGCAACAAAGAGTCACTCCAAAGTCACTAATAGCGGAGAACAAACGAAGAGATTATGGTAGGGTACGAAACCACCTCAAAGTTATTCTTTCCAATCAATCCGTTGGGCTATTCCTATAAGTGTCACAAACAGACCTAGAGTTCGTACTAGAATAACACCTTAATACATAAATCAACCAAAACCCTAATGTCACCTAGATACTCCAATGTCACCTCAAGTATCCGTGGGTATGATTATACGATATGCATCAAACAATCTCAGATTTATCTATTCAACCAACACATAGGACCTCAAAGAGTGCCCCAAAGTTTCTACAGGAGAATCACAACGAAAATGTGTGCCAACCACTATGCATAGGTTCATGGGCGGAACCCGCAAGTTGATCACCAAAACATACATCAAGTAAATCACGTGATATCCCATTGTCACCACAGATACGCACGGCAAGACATACATCAAGTGTTCTCAAGTCTTTAAAGACTCAATCCGAGAAGATAACTTCAAAGGGGAAAATCAATCCATTACAAGAGAGTAGAGGGGGAGAAGAAACATAAGATCCAACTATAATAGCAAAGCTCACGATACATCAAGATCGTGCCAAATCAAGAACACGAGAGAGAGAGAGAGAGAGATCAAACACATAGCTACTGGTACATACCCTCAGCCCCAAGGGAGAACTACTCCCTCATCGTCATGGAGAGCACCGGGATGATGAAGATGGCCACCGGAGAGGGATTGCCCCCTCCGTCAGGGTGCCGGAACGGGTCTAGATTGGTTTTCGGTGGCTACGGAGGCTTCTCGCGGCGGAACTCCCGATCTATTATGCTCCCGAATGTTTTTAGGGTATATGGATATATATAGGCGGAAGAAGTACGTCACGGGGGCCATGAGGTGCACTCGAAGTCTCCTCGTAGATCGCCTGACGTGCACTCGAAGTCTTCCGGGCTTCTTCTGATCCAAAAATAAGTTCCATGAAGTTTCAGGTCAATTGGACTCCGTTTGGTTTTCCTTTTCTGCGATATTCTAAAACAAGGTAAAAACATAAACTGACACTGGGCTCTGGGTTAATAGGTTAGTCCCAAAAATGATATAAAATTGTGTAATAAAGCCCATAATAATCCAAAACAGTAGATAACATAGCATGGAGCAATCAAAAATTATAGATACGTTGGATACGTATCAACATCCCCAAGCTTAATTCCTGCTCGTCCTCGAGTAGGTAAATGATAAAAAAAACAGAATTTTTGATGCGGAGTGCTACTTGGCATAATTTCAATGTAATTCTTCTTAATTGTGGCATGAATATTCAGATCCGAAAGATTCAAGATAAAAGTTCATATTGACATAAAAATAATAATACTTCAAGCATACTAACTAAGCAATCATGTGTTCTCAAAATAACATGGCCAAAGAAAGTTCATCCCTACAAAATTATATAGTTTAGTCATGCTCCATTTTCGTCACACAAGAATGCTCTCATCATGCACAACCCCGATGACAAGCCAAGCAATTGTTTCATACTTTAGTAATCTCAAACTCATAAACTTTCACGCAATATATGAGCACGAGCCATGGATATAGCACTATGGGTGGAATAGAATATGATGATGGGGGTTATGTGGAGAAGACAAAAAGGAGAAAGTCTCACATCAACGAGGCTAATCAATGAGCTATGGAGATGCCCATCGATTGATGTTAATGCAAGTAGTAGGGATTGCCATGCAAAGGATGCACTAGAGTTATAAATGTATGAAAGCTCAACAAAAGAAACTAAGTGGGTGTGCATCCAACTTGCTTGCTCACTAAGACCTAGGGCACTTGAGGAGGCCCATTGTTGGAATATACAAGCCAAGTTCTATAATGAAAAATTCCCACTAGTATATGAAAGTGACAAAACAAGAGACTCTCTATCATGAAGATTATGGTGCTACTTTGAAGCACAAGTGTGGCAAAGGATAGTAGCATTGTCCCTTCTCTCTTTTTCTCTCATTTTTTTTTATTTTTTTTCATTCATTTTTTTGGGCCTTCTCTTTTTTATGGCCTTTCTCTTTTTTTGGGCCTTCTCTTTTTTATGGCCTTTCTCTTTTTTTATTCCTCACTTGGGACAATGCTCTAGAAAATGATGATCATCACACTTCTATTTATTTACAACTCAATGATTACAACTCAAAACTAGAACAAAGTATGACTCTATATGAATGCCTCCGGCGGTGTACCGTGATATGCAATGGACCAAGAGTGACATGTATGAAATATTATGAACGGTGGCTTTGCCACAAATACGGTGTCAACTACATGATCATGCAAAGCAATATGACAATGATGATGCGTGTCATAATAAACGGAACGGTGGAAAGTTGCATGGCAATATATCTCCAAATGGCTATGGAAATGCCATAATAGGTAGGTATGGTCGCTGTTTTGAGGAAGATATAAGGAGGTTTATGTGTGAAAGAGTGTATCATATCACGGGGTTTGGATGCACCGGCGAAGTTTGCACCAACTCTCAATGTGAGAAAGGACAATGCACGGTACCGAAGAGGCTAGCAATGATGGAAGGGTGAGAGTGTGTATAATCCATGGACTTAACATTAGTCATAAAGAACTCACATACTTATTGCAAAAATCTACAAGTCATCAAAAACCTCGGCACTACGCGCATGCTCCTAGGGGATAGATTGGTAGGAAAAGACCATCGTTTGTCCCCGACCGCCACTCATAAGGAAGACAATCAAATAACACCTCATGTTTCAAATTTGTTACACAACGTTTACCATACGTGCATGCTACTGGACTTGTAAACTTAAACACAAGCATTTCTCAAATTCACAACTACTCAACTAGCACGACTTTGATATTATTACCTCCATGTAACATCCCAAATTTTCAATTTGGAATGTTATACAATAGATCATCATTGCATATCATATTTATTTGCATTTTGGTTGATCCTAGAAATTTCACGCAACTCAAGGACCCTCGGAGAGAGTTGGGGATTTTGTTATTTTCATATTTGAGTTTTCTCAAATTTTGAAAATAGGATCATTTGGTTTCATTTATTTTATCTTCAATTCTTTCTATTATAAAATTTTGAGAGAGGGGATAAAATGACTTTCCCAAAATAAAGAAATATTGAGGATCTAATAATAAAATCAATAAGATTTTATTTTGCTTTTATTTGCTATTTTATTTGAATTTAGGAAAAATTGCACATTTTCAAAAATTGCATTTAGGGCCAAGAAAATGTTCATCCTGTTCTAAATATTTTATTTAGACGGTGAAAATTTGTTTTGGCATTTTTAGATTTTTATTTATTTTTCTAGATTTTTTTTAGTTGCAGCGATATTGTTTAAAAAAACCCTGCGCGCCCGACTGGGCCGAAGGCCCAGCCGCCGCCGCCTCCCGCGAGCTGGATCGGGACCGGAGTCCCAATCGCCACCGCCACCGTGTCCGGGGAGGACTCGCCTCCCGAGGCCGCCCCCTTCCCCAAGTTGGCCGTCCCCCCGTTTATAACCCCGCCGGAGCCCCCCTGGAGCCCCGTGCCACCACTGCTGCCTCCCCACGCCACCCGCGCCGCCTGCCGCCGCCGCCGCCAGGAGCCGCCGCCCCGCACCACCCGCCGCCGCCCGGAGCCCCGCCAGAGCCCGAGCCGAGGTACCGCCGCCGCCGGTTTTCTGAGAAAAACCACTTCGGTTTTTTTAGAAAACCCTTGTTTTCGTTTTTTTATAATAGATCGGTTTTTCTCCGGTTTATTTATTTAGTGAGCGTTCGCTCGTCCGTTCGTTTTAACGAACACTTTCATCATTTAGTTCCTATTAACGAACATTCGTTTGTTAATCTGTTCGTCGTTTTTCTTTTTCTCGGATTAAATCCGCGATTTTTCTGATCGCGATTCCTGATCCGATGTTCGTTTTAGTTTAACTTTTCGCTCGTTTATCAGAATCAGGCGATTCAAGCGCCTGGAGTTTCGTCTCGAAACCCTCTTTCCGAATAATCAACTTAAACAAGTTTTTGCTACTGTAAAATTTTCCCTAGATCCAGATTACTAGAATGAAGTTGTTTTCTTTCGCCGTTTGATTTCTTTTGCTTCGTTCGATTTGATTCTTTTTGCCAACCAGGGTTCTTAAGTTGAACTTTCTGGTTAGATCTTCTATTTGAGTTTTACCTATGCATTAGATGAGTACTTATTGTATGCTTGTTGTTTGTCTGCGATAGAATACCCGGAGTGCGTCGCCTGTTACTTCGAATCTCTAGGTTTCGCGGATCATCAGCAAGGCAAGTAACACTTTGATCATACCTTTTCTACAACCCAGTTTTATTGCATTAGATCAATCCTCACACATTGCATGATTAGGATCTAATTAAACTGTGGGATGGGAAGTAGATGAGGTAGTACCTATTACCTGTTTTCTTATCAAACCTTTGGGAGTTACTTCTACGTTTGCTTATTATGCCATGCTATGCTAGTAGACGTGGATTGGGTGAGTGATATCCATGACAGATGTGAGATTTATAATTAAGGGTTTATTTAAGGTGGCAACCTAACACACATCTGGGTGGATTGAGGCACCTGGGGTTACCAGGACTTGCCTGTTTTTCTTTGGACCGCCACCCAGGCTCAAAGGGATCATGAGATTATTCATACTAGAAACTTCCGTGTGCAGCCACAAGCTATATGGGCTCTATCATAGTTGACTAAGTCGTGTGAACTCTTACAGTGGTAGACTAGCAGATGTGGGGGATGTAGGTGGTACGGTCTACCCGATCGTAAGGTGCTAGCGCTTCTGAAAGACTATGTCTCGGTCATCCGTTTCTCAAACACCATGTAGTGCGAGAATCCAACGGAGGAGATCGAGTCTTGTGGGGAAAAGTGCGCAAACCTCTGCAGAGTGTATAAACTAATCATGGTTAGCCGTGTCCCTGGTTATGGACATCTTGAGTATCTAGTACTTGGATTATCATGTGAATCTCATCATGTTACTCTAATTAATTTTGTTGGTTTTAATGATGATGCTTAATTGGGATTGAGAATGCTGTCAACCATTCTCAATGTTTAACAACTACCATGATAGTTAAATAAAATTTATTCCTTTGAGTAGGGAAAAATTGGCTTTACGCAAAACTGTAACCATAGAGCTTTCCACCAGCCAAATATGCATATAGTATAGCCTTATTCTTTCATTGCTCTCTATGTGTTACATTGCCAGCATATTCCATGTGCTGACCCGTTTCGGGCTGCAACGTTCATGTTGCAGACTTTTCAGACGACGAGTAAGGTGCCTTTTAGGTCGTGGTTCTATACTCAGTGATGCCGTTGGAGTTGATGGACTCACTTATCTTCCAAGCCTTCCGCTGTTATCGTTATTAGATGGCCTTAAGCCATATTTATTGTAATAAGTTCTCTTTTGAGACACTCGATGTAATAAGTGTGTGATTGCTACTCTGTTATAAATCCTTCAAGTACTGTGTGGTGTCAGCATTACTGATCCAGGGATGACACCTGAGCACAGAGATTGACTTTGAGGTCTGGTCGCTACACTCCATATCTCAAAACAATCATCAAGCATCAAACTTCTCTTAGTATTCAATACTCTATATGAAAGTTTTTACTATTCTTGGATGCCTAGCATATTAGGATTATTTAAGAAAATTACCATGCTATTTAAAACTCTCAAAATGATATAAGTGAAGCATGAGAGTTCATCTATTTCTATAATACCACCACCGTGCTCTAAAAAGATATAAGTGAAGCACTAGAGCAACAACAAACTACTCCGGAAGATATAAGTGAAGATCAATGAGTAGTCGAATAATTATGCAACTATGTGAAGACTCTCTAACATTTAATATTTCAGATCTTGGTATTTTATTCAAACAGCAAGCAAAAAAATAAAATAAATGACGCTCCAAGCAAAACACATATCATGTGGCGAATAAAAATATAGCTCCAAGTAAAGTTACCGATGAACGAAGACGAAAGAGGGGATGCCTTCCGGGGCATCCCCAAGCTTAGGCTTTGGTTGTCCTTGATATTACCTTGGGGTGCCTTGGGCATCCCCAAGCTTAGGCTCTTGCCACTCCTTATTCCATAGTCCATCGAATCTTTACCCAAAACTTGAAAACTTCACAACACAAAACTTAACAGAAAACTCGTAAGCTCCGTTAGTGAAAGAAAAACAAACACCACTTCAAGGTACTGTAATGAACTCATTCTTTATTTATATTGGTGTTAAACCTACTGTATTCCAACTTATCTATGGTTTATAAAATCTTTTACTAGCCATAGATTCATCAAAATAAGTAAACAACACATGAAAAACAGAATCTGTCAAAAACAGAACAGTCTGTAGTAATCTGTAACTAAACAAACTTCTGGAACTCATCAAATTCTAAATAAATTTCTGGACGTGAGTAATTTATCTATTAATCATCTGCAAAAAGAATTAACTAAATAGCACTTCTCCAATAAAAATGGCAGCAATTCTCGTGAGCGCTAAAGTTTCTGTTTTTTACAGCAAGATCAACAAGACTTTCCCCAAGTCTTCCCAGGTTCTACTTGGCACAAACACTAATTAAAAGCATAAAAACACATATAAACAGAGTCTAGATGAATTATTTATTACTAAACAGGAACAAAAAGTAAGGAACAAATAAATTGGGTTGCCTCCCAACAAGCGCTATCGTTTAACGCCCCTAGCTAGGCATGATGATTTCAATGATGCTCACATAAAGATAAGAATTGTAACATAAAGAGAGCATCATGAAGAATATGACTAGCACATTTAAGTCTAACCCACTTCCTATGCATAGGGATTTTGTGAGCAAACAACTTATGGGAACAATAATCAACTAGCATAGGAAGGCAAACAAGCATAACTTCAAAACTTTAAGCACATAGAGAGGAAACTTGATATTATTGCAATTCCTACAAGCATATGTTCCTCCCTCATAATAATTTTCAGTAGAATCATGAATGAATTCAACAATATAACCAGCACCTAAAGCATTCTTTTCATGATCTACAAGCATAGAAAATTTACTACTCTCCACATAAGCAAAATTCTTCTCATTCGGATAGTGGGAGTATCATAAGAGACTTGAATACTACAAATTGTTTCCACATTAAAAGAGTAATGTTCAGAAAAGGGGTGAATAATCATGTAACATCCCAAATTTTCAATTTGGAATGTTATACACTAGGTCATCATGCATATCATATTTTATTTTGCTTTTGGTTTTGATCCTAGAAAATCCTAAGCAACTCAAGGACCCACGGAGAGAGTTGGGGATTTCGTTATTTACATATTTGAGTTTTCTCAAATTATGTAAACAGGATCATTTGATTTTATTTATTTTATCATCAATTATTTCTATTACAAAAATATGAGAGCGGGAATAAAATGACTTTCCCAAAATATAGAAATATTGAAGATTTAATAAAAAATCAAATAAGTTTTATTTCGGAGTTTTTCGGTATTTTTATTTGAATTTAGGAAAAATGCGCGTTTTTCAAAGTTGTAGTTTGGGCCCAGATAAATGTTCACTTTATCGGGCTTGATTTTAGGAACCCGGCAAAATTTATTTCGTGATTTTTGGAGTCCGTTTAGTATTTCTTTTTATTTTTCTTCCGAGCGGATTTATAAAAAAAACGCGGAACCGACTACGGGCCGTATTCGGCCTGGACTCCGCCGGCTAAGGCTATAAAAGCCGCCGCCCCGGGGCCCGAAAGCCCAGCCGCCGCCGCCACCTAAACCCTAACCCTAGCCCCTGTCCCGCCGCCGCCGCGCCGGAGCGCGCGCCTTTCGAGGTTCGCCGCCGCCTCGTTTTCCGTGCAGTTTTTTTTAAAAAAAATCTGTTCGTCGTTTTTCTTTTTCGTCGGATTTTCCGCGGTTATTTTCTGATCGCGATTTCTGATCCGATTTTCGTTTTAGTATAACTTTTCGCTCGTTTATCGGAATCAGGCGATTCAAGCGCCTGGAGTTTCGTCTCGAAACCCTCTTTCCGAATAATCAACTTAAACAAGTTTTTGCTACTGTAAAATTTGCCCTAGATCCAGATTACTAGAACGAAGTTGTTTTTCTTTCGCCGTTTGATTTCTTTTGCTTCGTTCGATTTGATTCTTTTTGCCAACCAGGGTTCTTAAGTTGAACTTTCTGGTTAGATCTTCTATTTGAGTTTTACCTGTGCATTAGATGAGTACTTATTGTATGCTTGTTGTTTGTCTGCGATAGAATACCCGGAGTGCGCCGCCTGTTACTTCGAATCTCTAGGTTTCGCGGATCATCAGCAAGGCAAGTAACACTTTGATCATACCTTTTCTACACCCAGTTTTATTGCATTAGATCAATCCTCACACATTGCATGATTAGGATCTAATTAAATTGTGGGATGGGAAGTAGATGAGGTAGTACCTATTACCTGTTTATTATCAAACCTTTGGGAGTTACTTCTACGTTTGCTTATTATGCCATGCTATGCTAGTAGACGTGGATTGGGTGAGTGATATCCATGACAGATGTGAGATTTATAATTAAGGGTTTATTTAAGGTGGCAACCTAACACACATCTGGGTGGATTGAGGCACCTGGGGTTACCAGGACTTGCCTGTTTTTCTTGGACCGCCACCCAGGCTCAAAGGGATCATGAGATTATTCATACTAGAAACTTCCGTGTGCAGCCACAAGCTACTATGGGCTCTATCATAGTTGACTAAGTCGTGTGAACTCTTACAGTGGTAGACTAGCAGATGTGGGGGATGTAGGTTGGTACGGTCTACCCGTTCGTAAGGTGCTAGCACTTCTGAAAGACTGTCTCGGTCATCCGTTTCTCAAACACCATGTAGTGCGAGAATCCCAACGGAGGAGATCGAGTGTTGTGGGGAAAAGTGCGCAAACCTCTGCAGAGTGTATAAACTAATCATGGTTAGTCCTGTCCCCGGTTATGGACATCTTGAGTATCTAGTACTTGGATCATCATGTGAATCTCAACATGTTACTCAAAAATAAATTTTGTGGGGTTTTAATGATGTTACTTAATTGAGATTGAGGATGTTGTCAACCATTCTCAATGTTTCGCAACCACCATGATAGTAATTAAATTTATTCGTTTGAAGTAGGGAAAAATTGGCTTTACGCAAAAACAGTAACCATAGAGCTTTCCACCAGCCAAATATGCATATAGTATAGCTGTTGCATTCCATTACTCTCTATGTGTTATCTTGCCAGCATATTCCATGTGCTGACCCGTTTCGGGCTGCAACGTTAATGTTGCAGACTTTTCAGACGACGATTAAGGAGTTTTTAGGTCGTGGTTCTATACTCAGTGATGCCGTTGGAGTTGATGGACTCACTTATCTTCCAATCCTTCCGCTGTTATCGTTATTAGATGGCCTTAAGCCATATTTATTGTAATAAGTTCTCTTTTGAGACACTCGATGTAATAAGTGTGTGATTGCTACTCTGCTATAAATCCTCCGAGTACTGTGTGGTGTCAGCATTACTGATCCAGGGATGACACTGAGCACAGAGATCAGACTGTTTGAGGTCTGGTCGCTACAGAGATGGTATCAGAGCACACGCTGACTGTAGGACACGACCACTAAGCTAAAGACCTAGATCGCTACTCACTCTCTTCTCTTCTGACTTCTCATCGTTTCTACTCTTTAGGATGGCGGATGCAAGGAACAAGTTCACCCAACCGGATGAAGATACACCCTTTGGACGCCACTTGAAGGAAGTCACTAGATACCTGAACATAGGAATACCAAGCTTCACGGGAACCTACAACGCCACTTTACCTGAAGAAGAGCGCTGGATGATTCAAGTTCAAGTTCCAGGAAGGACGTTCATGCCAGTCACTGAGCCCATAGAGTTTTCTTTTGATGCACCAACTTGGAGTCTAGGAAAGAGTATGGCAGCTCACATCGCCATGGGACGCATTGGAGAAGTCTACCGCAAGGATCTTAAGGATACTATCTACCAGATTTGTGGGCGCCGAGATGAACACTGGGAGATGATCAGCACCAGGAAGGATAGATCAATTGCAGCTTTTATCCAGGAGTTAAACCAGCATATTCGACAACAGGAGAATCAGATGTGCACCGACATGATAGATCTGAAGAAGGCTAAGACTAGAATCAAGGAACTGGAGGAAGAACTCAAGGCTACACGTGAAGATTATGAAGAAGAAATTGAAGTATTGGTGGATAAGAATGCCGACCTAACTATGAAGATTGGAATATTTATGGGAGGCCCAACACCAATCGATGAAGACGAAGAACCCAAGGAGATTAGCCCGGAAGACTACATCATCATTGACGGCACCGACTTGGAACAAGATAGTAGCGATGATGACTATGTGGATGAAGCAGGAGCAGATATCATGGAGTCGACAACCGTAGATTATTTCTAGTAGACCACCTCATCAGTAGTAGTAGTCCACCATGTAAATATAGTAGTCCGAGCACTTTCGCGATAGCTAGACCGACTGTATGCCTTTGTTCGATTGATTGAAGTGAATTGTGTGCTTTTGCCTCATGTGCATATGGGTAGTGTTTTCTCTTTAGACCCCCTCTATTCTTATATCTCATCTTTTCTAAACCCTCAAATGCCTCCGAGACGTGACCCCGGATTTGCCTTTCCACCGGAGCTCACCCAGTTAATCCAGCAGCAGAACACCCTGATGCAGTTGCTAGTTCAGAATCAGAATCAGGGGAACAACAACAACAACAACCCACCACCACCACCACCACCTGTCTATCACTTAGCCCGTTTTCTTAGACTGAATCCGCCGGTGTTTTCCAGTAGCACCGAGCCGATAGTAGCAAATGATTGGCTCCACAAGATAGCTAGGGAGTTGACCATAGCAGGATGCACAGATGTGGAGAAGGTTAAGTTTGCCGCACATCAGTTAGAAGGACCCGCAGCATCTTGGTGGGAGAATTTCACAGCCACCTTCCCAGTCGACACTGTCACATGGGACCAGTTTCAGCAAGCTTTTCGTACTGCCCATGTTTCAGCAGGAGCAATGGCCATGAAGAAGCGTGAGTTTTGTAACTTGCACCAAGGAGGACGGACAGTTGGCCAGTATGTGGAGGAGTTTAGTAAGCTAGCACGTTATGCCCCAGATGACGTTGCTACGGATGCAGTTAAGCAGGAGAAATTCCTGGAAGGACTGAATGATGAATTGAGTATGCAGTTGATGGTAGCCACCTTCAACAACTACCAGGAGTTGGTAGATCGTGCGCTTATGATTGAAGGGAAGCAATAGCAAATTGAGAACCGCAAGAGGAAGTATGGACAAGGAAAGTATAATTCAGGAGCTCAGCAGAAGCCTCGTTTTACCCCTAGACCAGGAGGACATTTTCAGCATACCCATGGAGTAGGTAGCTCACACAATCACAATGGCACCAAGAATGGTAATGGGAATGGAGGAAGCAATGGACAGAACCGTAGCACCCCATCAACCCCAGCCAAGAAGGACTTGAGCCACGTCACTTGCTATAAGTGTTCGAAGTCAGGACATTATGCAAATGACTGTCCTGAAGGACAAAACGGCAATGGAAGTTCTGGAAAGAATCCGAACCCTTTTAACAGGGGACAGGTGAACCACGTTAATGTCGAGGAGGTTGAAGCTCAGCCCGATGCAGTAATAGGTAAGTTTTTGGTTAAGTCATTTACTACACTCGTTCTTTTTGATACTGGTGCATCGCATTCATACATATCAAGGGGATTTGTGGAAAAGTATAGCCTGCCCACTAGGATCCTTAAAACACCTATGCTAGTAAGCTCACCAGGAGCGGGGTACATGGCCAGACAAGGATGTTTTCAAGTGCCATTAAGTATAGGAAGGCATGTTTTCCCAACGGATTTAATTATTTTGGAATCCCAAGGTCTGGATGTGATTCTTGGTATGGATTGGCTGTCGATGTATGGAGGAAACATCGATTGCGCCAGTAAGACAATTTTGCTCACAACGCCAGAAGGAAGAAGGATCAAGTATGTATCCCGACATGCGCCAAACAGGACACAAGTAAATTCCTTATCAGGAGTTGTGCAGGAGGAAGTACCAGTGCTAAAGGATTTTCCAGATGTATTTCCCGAAGAGTTGCCAGGCATGCCACCGGATAGAGACATTGAGTTTTTGATTGAGCTTTTGCCAGGCACTGGGCCAATATCGAAGAGACCATATAGGATGCCCGCAAAAGATTTGGTGGAAATTAAGAAGCAGATTAAGGAGTTACTGGATAAGGGATATATTCGCCCAAGTTCTTCGCCTTGGGGATCACCAGTACTTCTAGTGGAGAAGAAGGATGGATCGTTAAGGATGGTTGTTGACTATCGAGGATTGAACGAAGTAATGATCAAGAACAAGTACCCACTACCAATGATCAATGATCTGTTTGATCGATTGCAAGGAGCTAAAGTGTTTGCCAAGATCGATTTGCGATCTGGATACCACCAGTTGAAGATTCGAGAACATGATGTACCTAAGACAACATTCACCACAAGATATGGACTATATGAGTATACCGTTATGTCATTTGGACTGACTAACGCGCCTGCCTATTTTATGAACATGATGAACAAAGTGTTTATGGAGTTTTTGGATAAGTTCTCCGTAGTGTTCATTGATGATATCCTGGTATATTCGAAGAATGAAGAGGAGCATAAGGAGCATTTGCGTTTGGTACTTGGAAAGCTCAGAGAACATCAGTTATATGCCAAATTCAGCAAATGTGAGTTTTAGTTGAAGGAAGTAGGATTTCTCGGACATGTTATATCTGGAGAAGGTATAGTAGTAGATCCCGCTAAAGTTGAAACCGTGACCAAGTGGGAAGCCCCAACTACCGTTGGAGAGATCCGGAGTTTTCTTGGACTCGCAGGATACTACCGGAGATTTATTGAGAATTTCTCAAAGATTGCAAAGCCTATGACGGAGTTGCTGAAGAAGGATACTAAGTTCAAATGGACTGAGCAGTGTGAGGCTAGTTTCCAGGAGTTGAAGAAACGTTTGGTTACCTCACCAGTGTTGATTTTGCCAGATCAAACCAAGGACTATGAGGTGTATTGCAACGCTTCACGTCGAGAACTTGGAGCAGTGCTTATGCAGGAAGGGAGAGTTGTTTCGTATGCTTCACGATAACTGAAGCCTCACGAATTGAATTATGCCACGCATGATTTGGAGTTAGCAGCCGTAGTGCATGCATTGAAGACATGGAGACATTTCCTCATTGGAAACCATTGTGAGGTGTACACGGATCATAAGAGTTTGAAGTACATTTTCACGCAGAAGGAGTTGAACCTCAGACAAAGGAGATGGTTGGAGCTTATCAAGGATTATGATATGAAATTGCATTATCATCCCGGGAAGGCTAATGTAGTAGCTGATGCATTAAGCCGCAAGAGCCATGTCAATACGTTAATGACGGGAGAAATACCCAAGGAGTTAGCAGAAAATCTTCGTGAACTATGTGTGGAAATAGTTCCGAGAGGCTATGTAGCAGCACTAGAGATTCAGTCAACTTTGATGGATAGAATCAGAGAAGCTCAGAAAACTAACAAAGAGATTGCCGCTATAAAGGAGAAACTGAGCAAAGGAAAAGCTAAAGGATTTCGTGAGGATGAGCACGACACCCTATGGTTTGAAGACCGTGTTTATGTACCCAATGACCCGGAGATCAGAAAGTTGATTCTGCAGGAGGCACATGACTCACCGTATTCGATTCACCCAGGAAATACCAAGATGTATTTGGATTTGAAGGATATTTTTTGGTGGACCGGAATGACAAAGGATATTGCAGAGTATGTAGCAGTTTGTGATGTATGTCAGAGAGTAAAGGCAGAGCATCAGAAGCCAGCAGGATTGTTACAACCATTGCCGATACCCGAATGGAAGTGGGATAAGCTAGGCATGGATTTTATCACAGGATTACCAAGGACTCATTCAGGCTATGACTCGATTTGGGTTGTAGTTGATCGATTGACAAAGGTAGCACATTTCATCCCAGTAAAGACCACTTACACTAGTGCTAAGCTGGCAAAGATATACATGACCAGGATCGTATGTTTGCATGGAGTTCCGAGGAGTATCGTATCAGAAAGAGGAACCCAGTTTACCTCAAAGTTCTAGAAGCAGTTGCATGAGACTTTAGGTACCAGGTTAGAATTTAGTACAGCTTTTCACCCACAGACAGATGGATAGACTGAGAGAGTCAATCAGATTTTGGAAGATATGCTGAGAGCTTGTGCGCTAGATTATGATCTAGTTGGGACGATAATTTACCGTATGCAGAGTTTTCTTACAATAATAGCTATCAGACCAGTTTGAAGATGGCACCTTTTGAAGCTTTGTACGGAAGGAGGTGCAGGACACCATTGTCATGGGACGAAGTTGGAGACCGCCAGTTGTTTGGACCAGATTTGATTAAGGAGTCTGAACAGAAAGTGAAGTTGATTCGCGATAGGCTCAAGGTAGCCCAGTCCAGGCAAAAGAGCTACGCAGATTCTAAACGGAAGGAGACAGTTTACGAAGTCGGAGACAGAGTTTATCTTCGAGTATCCCCACTTCGAGGGATTAAGCGCTTTGGAGTTAAGGGGAAGTTAGCGCCACGATTTGTAGGACCATATCGAGTTTTGGAGCGTATGGGAGAAGTAGCCTACAAGTTGGAATTGCCAGAAGGATTGGCCGGAGTGCATGATGTGTTTCACGTTTCTCAGTTGAAGAAGTGTCACGCGGAGATGGTTGACATACCCTTGAGAGACACAGTGCCATTAGAAGCAATTCAGTTGGATAACAATTTGACCTATGAGGAGAAACCAGTCAAGATCCTCGAGATTGCCAGCCGAGTTACTCGCAGCAAGGTTATCAAGTTTTGCAAAGTTCAGTGGAGCCACCACACAGAGGATGAAGCCACCTGGGAGCGAGAGGAAGATTTGCTCAAGGACCACCCTCACCTATTTTCTAGCCAACCCGAATCTCGAGGGCGAGATTCATCTTAAGGGGGGTAGGTTTGTAACATCCCAAATTTTCAATTTGGAATGTTATACATTAGGTCATCATGCATATCATATTTTATTTTGCTTTTGGTTTTGATCCTAGAAAATCCTAAGCAACTCAAGGACCCACGGAGAGAGTTGGGGATTTCATTATTTACATATTTGAGTTTTGTCAAATTATGTAAACAGGATCATTTGATTTTATTTATTTTATCATCAATTATTTCTATTACAAAAATATGAGAGAGGGAATAAAATGACGTTACCAAAATATAGAAATATTGAACATTTAAAAAAAATCAAATAAGTTTTATTTCGGAGTTTTTCGGTATTTTTATTTGAATTTAGGAAAAATGCGTGTTTTTCAAAGTTGTAGTTTGGGCCCAGATAAATGTTCACTTTATCGGCTTGATTTTAGGAACCCGGCAAAATTTATTTCGTAATTTTTGGAGTCCGTTTAGTATTTATTTTTATTTTTCTTCCGAGCGGATTTATAAAAAAAACGCGCAAACCGACTATGGGCCGTATTCGGCCTGGACTCCGCCGGCTAAGGCTATAAAAGCCGCCGCCCCGGGGCCCGAAAGCCCAGCCGCCGCCGCCGCCACCTAAACCCTAACCCTAGCCCCTGTCCCGCCGCCGCCCGCAGCCGCCGCCGCCGTCGCCGGAGCGCGCGCCTTTCGAGGTTCGCCGCCGCCTCGTTTTCCGTGCTGTTTTTTAAAAAAAAATCTGTTCGTCGTTTTTCTTTTTCGCCGGATTTTCCGCGGTTATTTTCTGATCGCGATTTCTGATCCGATTTTCGTTTTAGTATAACTTTTCACTCGTTTATCGGAATCAGGCGATTCAAGCGCCTGGAGTTTCGTCTCGAAACGCTCTTTCCGAATAATCAACCTAAACAAGTTTTTGCTACTGTAAAATTTGCCCTAGATACAGATTACTAGAATGAAGTTGTTTTCTTTCGCCGTTTGATTTCTTTTGCTTCGTTCGATTTGATTCTTTTTGCCAACCAGGGTTCTTAAGTTAAACTTTCTGGTTAGATCTTCTATTTGAGTTTTACCTGTGCATTAGATGAGTACTTATTGTATGCTTGTTGTTTGTCTGCGATAGAATACCCGGAGTGCGCCGCCTGTTACTTCGAATCTCTAGGTTTCGCGGATCATCAGCAAGGCAAGTAACACTTTGATAATACCTTTTCTACAACCCACAGTTTTATTGCATTAGATCAATCCTCACACATTGCATGATTAGGATCTAATTAAACTGTGGGATGGGAAGTAGATGAGTAGTACCTATTACCTGTTTATTATCAAACCTTTGGGAGTTACTTCTACGTTTGCTTATTATGCCATGCTATGCTAGTAGACGTGGATTGGGTGAGTGATATCCATGACAGATGTGAGATTGATAATTAATGGTTTATCTAAGGTGGCAACCTAATACACATCTTGGTGGATTGAGGCACCTGGGGTTACCAGGACTTGCCTGTTTTTCTTTGGACCGCCACCCAGGCTCAAAGGGATCATGAGATTATTCATACTAGAAACTTCCGTGTGCAGCCACAAGCTACTATGGGCTCTATCATAGTTGACTAAGTCGTGTGAACTCTTACAGTGGTAGACTAGCAGATGTGGGGGATGTAGGTTGGTACGGTCTACCCGTTCGTAAGGTGCTAGCGCTTCTGAAAGACTATGTCTCGGTCATCCGTTTCTCAAACACCATGTAGTGCGAGAATCCCAACGGAGGAGATCGAGTGTTGTGGGGAAAAGTGCGCAAACCTCTGCAGAGTGTATAAACTAATCATGGTTAGTCCTGTCCCTGGTTATGGACATCTTGAGTATCTAGTACTTGGATCATCATGTGAATCTCATCATGTTACTCTAATTAATTTTGTTTGGTTTTTAATGATGATGCTTAATTGGGATTGAGAATGCTGTCAACCATTCTCAATGTTTAACCACCACCATGATAGTTAAATAAAATTTATTCCTTTGAAGTAGGGAAAAATTGGCTTTACGCAAAACTGTAACCATAGAGCTTTCCACCAGCCAAATATGCATCTAGAATAGCCTTATTCTTTCATTGTTCTCTATGTGTTACATTGCCAGCATATTCCATGTGCTGACCCGTTTTCGGGCTGCAACGTTCATGTTGCAGACTTTTCAGACGACGAGTAAGGTGCCTTTTAGGTCGTGGTTCTATACTCAGTGATGCCGTTGGAGTTGATGGACTCACATATCTTCCAAGCCTTCCGCTGTTATCGTTATTAGATGGCCTTAAGCCATATTTATTGTAATAAGTTCTCTTTTGAGGCACTCGATGTAATAAGTGTGTGATTGCTACTCTGTTATAAATCCTTCAAGTACTGTGTGGTTTCAGCATTACTGATCCAGGGATGACACCTGAGCACAGAGATTGGACCGTTTGAGGTCTGGTCGCTACACTCCATATCTCAAAACAATCATCAAGCATCAAACTTCTCTTAGTATTCAATACTCTATATGAAAGTTTTTACTATTCTTGGATGCCTAGCATATTAGGATTATTTAAGAAAATTACCATGCTATTTAAAAACTCTCAAAATGATATAAGTGAAGCATGAGAGTTCATCTATTTCTATAATACCACCACCATGCTCTAAAAAGATATAAGTGAAGCACTAGAGCAACAACAAACTACTCCGGAAGATATAAGTGAAGATCAATGAGTAGTCGAATAATTATGCAATTATGTGAAGACTCTCTAACATTTAATAATTTCAGATCTTGGTATTTTATTTAAACAGCAAGCGAAACAAAATAAAATGAAATGACGCTCCAAGCAAAACACATATCATGTGGCGAATAAAAATATAGCTCCAAGTAAAGTTACCGATGAACGAAGACGAAAGAGGGGATGCCTTCCGGGGCATCCCCAAGCTTAGGCTTTTTGGTGTCCTTGGATATTACCTTCGGGTGCCTTGGGCATACCCAAGCTTAGGCTCTTGCCACTCCTTATTCCACAGTCCATCAAATTTTTACCCAAAACTTGAAAACTTCACAACACAATACTTAACAGAAAACTCGTAAGCTCCGTTAGTGAAAGAAAACAAAACACCACTTCAAGGTACTGTAATGAACTCATTCTTTATTTATATTGGTGTTAAACCTACTATATTCCAACTTATCTATTGTTTATAAAATCTTTTACTAGCCATATATTCATCAAAATAAGTAAACAACATATGAAAAACAGAATCTGTCAAAAACAGAACAGTCTGTAGTAATCTGTAGCTAACACAAACTTCTGGAACTCATCAAATTCCTAAATAAATTTATGGATGTGAGTAATTTATCTATTAATCATCTGCAAAAAGAATTAACTAAATAGCACTCTCCAATAAAAATGACAGCAATTCTCGTGAGCGCTGAAGTTTCTGTTTTTTACAGCAAGATCAACAAGACTTTCCCCGAGTCTTCCCAACGGTTCTACTTGGCACAAACACTAATTAAAAGCATAAAAACACATATAAACAGAGTCTAGATGTATTATTTATTACTAAACATGAACAAAAAGTAAGGAACAAAAATAAAGTTGGGTTGCCTCCCAACAAGCGCTATCGTTTAATGCCCCTAGCTAGGCATGATGATTTCAACGATGCTCACATAAAAGATAAGAATTGTAACATAAAGAGGGCATAATGAAGAATATGAGTAGCACATTTAAGCCTAACCCACTTACTATGCATAGGGATTTTGTGAACAAACAACTTGTGGGAACAAGAATCAACTTGCATAGGAAGGCAAAACAAGCATAACTTCAAAACTTTAAGCACATAGAGAGGAAACTTGATATTATTGCAATTCCTACAAGCATATGTTCCTCCCTCATAATAATTTTCAGTAGAATCATGAATGAATTCAACAATATAACCAGCACCTAAAGCATTCTTTTCATGATCTACAAGCATAGAAAATTTACTACTCTCCACATAAGCAAAATTCTTCTCATTTGGGATAGTGGGAGTATCATAAGAGACTTGAATACTACAAATTGTTTCCACATTAAAAGAGTAATGTTCAGAAAAGGGGTGACCATAATCATGTAACATCCCAAATTTTCAATTTGGAATGTTATACATTAGGTCATCATGCATATCATATTTTATTTTGCTTTTGGTTTTGATCCTAGAAAATCCTAAGCAACTCAAGGACCCACGGAGAGAGTTGGGGATTTTGTTATTTACGTATTTGAGTTTTCTCAAATTATGTAAACAGGATCATTTGATTTTATTTATTTTATCATCAATTATTTCTATTACAAAAATATGAGAGCGGGAATAAAATGACTTTCCCAAAATATAGAAATATTGAAGATTTAATAAAAAAATCAAATAAGTTTTATTTCAGAGTTTTTCGGTATTTTTATTTGAATTTAGGAAAAATGCGCGTTTTTCAAATTGTAGTTTGGGCCCAGATAAATGTTCACTTTATCGGGCTTGATTTTAGGAACCCGGTAAAATTTATTTCGTGATTTTTGGAGTCCGTTTAGTATTTCTTTTTATTTTTCTTCCGAGCGGATTTATAAAAAAACGCGCGAACCGACTACGGGCCGTATTCGGCCTGGACTCCGCCGGCTAAGGCTATAAAAGCCGCCGCCCCGGGGCCCGAAAGCCCAGCCGCCGCCGCCAGCTAAACCCTAACCCTAGCCCCTGTCCCGCCGCCGCCGCCGTCGCCGGAGCGCGCGCCTTTCGAGGTTCGCCGCCGCCTCGTTTTCCGTGCTATTTTTTAAAAAAAAATCTGTTCGTCGTTTTTCTTTTTCGTCGGATTTTCCGCGGTTATTTTCTGATCGCGATTTCTGATCCGATTTTCGTTTTAGTATAACTCTTCGCTCGTTTATCGGAATCAGGCGATTCAAGCGCCTGGAGTTTCGTCTCGAAACGCTCTTTCCGAATAATCAACCTAAACAAGTTTTTGCTACTGTAAAATTTGCCCTAGATACAGATTACTAGAACGAAGTTGTTTTCTTTTGCCGTTTGATTTCTTTTGCTTCGTTCGATTTGATTCTTTTTGCCAACCAGGGTTCTTAAGTTGAACTTTCTGGTTAGATCTTCTATTTGAGTTTTACCTGTGCATTAGATGAGTACTTATTGTATGCTTGTTGTTTGTCTGCGATAGAATACCCGGAGTGCGCCGCCTGTTACTTCGAATCTCTAGGTTTCGCGGATCATCAGCAAGGCAAGTAACACTTTGATCATACCTTTTCTACAACCCAGTTTTATTGCATTAGATCAATCCTCACACATTGCATGATTAGGATCTAATTAAACTGTGGGATGGGAAGTAGATGAGGTAGTACCTATTACCTGTTTTCTTATCAAACCTTTGGGAGTTACTTCTACGTTTGTTATTATGCCATGCTATGCTAGTAGACGTGGATTGGGTGAGTGATATCCATGACAGATGTGAGATTTATAATTAAGGGTTTATTTAAGGTGGCAACCTAACACACATCTGGGTGGATTGAGGCACCTGGGGTTACCAGGACTTGCCTGTTTTTCTTGGACCGCCACCCAGGCTCAAAGGGATCATGAGATTATTCATACTAGAAACTTCCGTGTGCAGCCACAAGCTACTATGGGCTCTATCATAGTTGACTAAGTCGTGTGAACTCTTACAGTGGTAGACTAGTAGATGTGGGGGATGTAGGTTGGTACGGTCTACCCGTTCGTAAGGTGCTAGCGCTTCTGAAAGACTATGTCTCGGTCATCCGTTTCTCAAACACCATGTAGTGCGAGAATCCCAACGGAGGAGATCGAGTGTTGTGGGGAAAAGTGCGCAAACCTCTGCAGAGTGTATAAACTAATCATGATTAGCCGTGTCCCCGGTTATGGACATCTTGAGTATCTAGTACCTGGATTATCATGTGAATCTCAACATGTTACTCAAAAATAAATTTTGTGGGGTTTTAATGATGTTACTTAATTGGGATTGAGGATGTTGTCAACCATTCCCAATGTTTCACAACCACCATGATAGTAATTAAATTTATTCCTTTGAAGTAGGGAAAAATTGGCTTTACGCAAAAATAGTAACCATAGAGCTTTCCACCAGCCAAATATGCATATAGTATAGCTGTTGCATTCCATTACTCTCTATGTGTTATCTTGCCAGCATATTCCATGTGCTGACCTGTTTTGGGCTGCAACGTTAATGTTGCAGACTTTTCAGACAACGATTAAGGAGTTTTTAGGTCGTGGTTCTATACTCAGTGATGTCGTTAGAGTTGATGGACTCACTTATCTTCCAATCCTTCCGCTGTTATCGTTATTAGATGGCCTTAAGCCATATTTATTGTAATAAGTTCTCTTTTGAGACACTCGATGTAATAAGTGTGTGATTGCTACTCTGCTATAAATCCTCCGAGTACTGTGTGGTGTCAGCATTAATGATCCAGGGATGACACCGGAGCACAGAGATCAGACTGTTTGAGGTCTGGTCGCTACAAATCATGACAAGTTTTATAAATATAATCACTACTTTTTATAGCATAAGTATCATCACAATAATCATCATAAGTAGGAGGCATGCTATCATCATTATAAATTTGCATATCAAAACTTGGGAGACTAAAAATATCATCTTCATTAAACGTAGCATCCCCAAGCTTGGGACAAACATTAATTGCAGCAAATATATTCTCAAAAACATCATCTTCATCAAACATAGCATCCGCAAGCTTGGGTCTTTTCATATCATAAGCATAATTACTCTCATCATTAATATTATGGATAGCACCAATAGTATAGCAATTATCATATTCATCCAAGCAAGTGCGAAAAATATTTTCAAGATCATAAGAAGTATCATTATCTTCCACAATTATATTTTCATGAGGCATAATAGTAATAGGAGCAGCATTATTTGGGGGATATATCTTTTTACCTCTCTTCCTTTTTCATTTCTTCTTCTTCACCACATCATGTGTGGGTTCAATCCTCTTTTTGGAGCTCCTTATTAATGAGATTGGTTGAATAGTTGGATCCTCCTAGTTACCTGATTCATCATAAGAAATAATAGGAGGATATTGGGAAGTCTCTTCCCTTTCATTAGTATTCTGTTCATCTTCTATTTGTTTTCTTTTCTTTATGTAGTTGGCAATATAAGGATTTTCAATACAATTCACTGTACAATACATATAAATTTCCTCTAGATCAAAATGAAGAACTCTATCAAGGGCAAATTTTGGAATATCCTTAGTTATATGTTTCATGTCTTCATAACCCAAGAGCAAACTAAGTTCATTATGATGTGCAAGGGAAATCAAGTCATCACAATTTTTGGACACAATACGATCATGAAACAATTTGCATTGGGTATTGAAATGATCATGTTCATTGCAAAGCTCACAAGTATGGCCAAGATAATTTAAATTTTCAGCACTATCATCTAGCCTTTCTTGCAACAATTTAGTTACTAAGTACTTATGCCTCTTGCAATATCTATCTTCCCTATTTGGTGTGTACTTACAAACCCAATGTACTCCACAAAAATTGACATGTTTATAGGAGGCATCATAACTAGTACAATCATCATTAGTATCATGGATATTCAAAGAATTCATACTAACAACATTGCAATCATGCTCATCATTCAAAGATTTAGTGCCAAACATTTTATAGACTTCTTCTTCTAGCACTTGAGCACAATTATCCTTTCCATCATACTCACGAAAGATATTAAAAAGGTGAAGCGTATGAGACAAACTTAATTCCATTTTTTATAGTTTTCTTTAATAAACTAAACTAGTGATAAAACAAGAAACTAATAGACTCGATTGCAAGATCTAAAGATATACCTTCAAGCGCTAACCTCCCCGGCAACGGCGCCAGAAAAGAGCTTGATGTCTACTACACAACCTTCTTCTTGTAGACGTTGTTGGGCCTCCATTTGCAGAGGTTTGTAGGACAGTAGCAAATTTCCCTCAAGTGGATGACCTAAGGTTTATCAATCCGTAGGAGGCATAGGATGAAGATGGTCTCTCTCAAGCAACCCTGCAACCAAATAACAAAGAGTCTCTTGTGTCCCCAACACACCCAATACAATGGTAAATTGTATAGGTGCACTAGTTCGGCGAAGAGATGGTGATACAAGTGGTATATGGATAGTAGATAATTGTTTTTGTAATCTGAAATTATAAAAACAGCAAGGTAACTAATGGTAAAAGTGAGCATAAACGGTATTCAAATGATAGGAAACAAGGCCTAGGGTTCATACTTTCACTAGTGCAAGTCCTCTCAACAATAATAGTATAATTGGATCACATAACTATCCCTCAACATGCAACAAAGAGTCACTCCAAAGTCACTAATAGCGGAGAACGAACGAAGAGATTATGGTAGGGTACGAAACCACCTCAAAGTTATTCTTTCCAATCAATCCGTTGGGCTATTCCTATAAGTGTCACAAACAACCCTAGAGTTTGTACTAGAATAACACCTTAAGACACAAATCAACCAAAACCCTAATGTCACCTAGATACTCCAATGTCACCTCAAGTATCCGTGGGTATGATTATACGATATGCATCACACAATCTCAGATTCATCTATTCAACCAACACGTAGGACCTCAAAGAGTGCCCCAAAGTTTCTACCGGAGAATCACGACAAAAACGTGTGCCAACCCCTATGCATAGGTTCATGGGCGGAACCCGCAAGTTGATCACCAAAACATACGTCAAGTAAATCACGTGATATCCCATTGTCACCACAGATACGCACGGCAAGACATGCATCAAGTGTTCTCAAGTCTTTAAAGACTCAATCCGATAAGATAACTTCAAAGGGGAAAATCAATCCATTACAAGAGAGTAGAGGGGGAGAAGAAACATAAGATCCAACTATAATAGCAAAGCTCGTGATACATCAAGATCGTGCCAAATCAAGAACACGAGAGAGAGAGAGAGAGAGAGAGATCAACCACATAGCTACTGGTACATACCCTCAGCCCCGAGGGAGAACTACTCCCTCCTCGTCATGGAGAGCACCGGGATGATGAAGATGGCTACCGGAGAGGGATTGCCCCCTCCGGCAGGGTGCCGGAACGTGTCTAGATTGGTTTTTGGTGGCTACGGAGGCTTCTGGCGGCGGAACTCCTGATCTATTGTGCTCCCGGATGTTTTTAGGGTATATGGAGATATATAGGTGGAACAAGTACGTCAGGGGGGCCACGAGGGGCCCACAAGGATGGAGGGCGCGCCCAGGGGGTGGGCGCGCCCCCTGCCTCATGGTTTCCTCGTAGATCCCCTGACGTGCACTCCAAGTCTTCTGGGCTTCTTCTGATCCAAAAATAAGTTCCGTGAAGTTTCAGGTCAATTGGACTCCGTTTGGTTTTCCTTTTCTGCGATATTCTAAAACAAGGTAAAAACAGAAACTGGCACTGGGCTCTGGGTTAATAGGTTAGTCCCAAAAAATGATATAAAAGTGTATAATAAAGCCCATAAATATCCAAAACGGTAGATAAGATAGCATGGAGCAATCAAAAATTATAGATACGTTGGAGACATATCAAGGACACACGTCCTAACACACTTATGCAAATTGATGACTTAGATGTGCAACACACGAAGTAACGTTTTTCTTCAATGAATGAAGTCTAACCCTCTAAGTGTGTATAAATTAATGAAGAATTTGATTCTCAGAGCCCTACAAAAATTGTACGCGGCATCTGAAATCATCATTCTTATACGGTGGGTCATGCCACCAACATAAGTTGGAAATCTTCAATTTGAGTTTTTCTTCAGTTTTTGAAATTCCTGAGTTGTT
This sequence comes from Triticum urartu, assembly GCF_003073215.2. Lineage (NCBI taxonomy): Eukaryota > Viridiplantae > Streptophyta > Magnoliopsida > Poales > Poaceae > Triticum > Triticum urartu. The sequence goes on along the minus strand of NC_053022.1, from coordinate 162,676,968 downwards.
CAAATTCTTCAACTGTGCAAAGTCTTCACTCTTTACGACTGTGTTCTTCATTGACTATATATATATATATGTATATGTTTGAGTTTTCGGTCCTCTACATCATTCGCTTATTGCTAATTCTTCAAGTTGACTTTTCTTCTCAGTGAATGTGATCGGACTTTTCCTCCTCTATACTAAACTCAACCCAGTATATTCACAAACTCTTCATGTGCACTCTTTTTGAAACCCATTCAAAATCTTCACTATGTCCTTGTCAGCTGAAGAATTTGTGAACGAAACTTTAAAATATTCTTATCTGAATTTTCGGCTTTTGCCGCTCAAACCATTCCGCATCCCACGATAAGATTAAAATACTCACCCACGATCTAACACGATCTCCACTTCTCAGTACGTGGGTGACACATGTCGCTAGGATGAGAAGGGTCAGGGGCACGTTTGTCCATTTTCCTCAGACGAATGGTTTTTCACCTCAGCTACAAATACCCCTCAACCTCAACTGACCTCATTTACCCCACTCGACCTCACTTCCCTCGCTCGAGCTCTCTGACCTAGCGTCGCAGCTACTTCCATCATCGCCGGTGAAGAAGAGCTTCCCTCCCTCGACCTCGTCATCATCGTACTCGCGTCGGTCGCGAAAGTCTTCACTCTGCCACCGATGTAGCTGTCTTCCGCCGCCAAGTTAGGGCGTGGAAGATCTGAACTGACGAACTTCCCCACTTCAACTCTCAGTTCGTCGAGTTCTTTGTCAATGGTAAATAAAATCTACTTTTACTGCCCTTGTTGATTCTGATGATTTCCACAAAATCTTCAAAAGGTGTTTATTCTTCAACTTTCACACTCTTAAACACCACAGTTGCATCTGTTTCTTGATTTGTTTCTCTAAGAAAGGTTTTTCCTCAAGATTCCTCAATTGTGTGGATTCTCAATCTATACAACTTTGAAACCTAAGTCAAAGACCGCTTAGTGAAATTCCTCAAGATGCTCCTGGTCAAATTCCTCAAACTTGTTTCTTTTGAAAAACTTCTGAGAACGCATTTGACCTCTCCAAATTCTTCGCACCTATACTCTGTTCACAGGTACACATGTTCGCTACCGAATCTCTAGGTTCTCATCAACTTAACTCATTTGCAGGGTTCCTTCAAGAAAAATTGCACACCTCGTCAGAGAATTCTATTGTCCAAAATTCTCATCTGAAGAAAATGGCTGATGGCAAGAGACCTCAGAAGGGAGGCAAAAGACCAGAAGTAAATACTACTTTTGAGATCCCTGATGATATCTATGCAGGGTATTGCACTCCTGATGAAGAAATTCATGGCAAGGAGACAAAGAGTGAGCGCAAAGTGCACATTCGGAGGATAGAGAGGAGATGGGCACGAGAATGGAGAGAGTACAGATATGTGACTCCCAAGTACATGAAGAAATTCGCAGTACACCCTCCATGCCCAAGACCTCCATTGGCACCAGGCCAAGTTGCTGATCCCTCTAGCATCAGAAAAGGTGAGGACTTTCCAAAAGAATGGGCAAAGCGGCAAGCCAAGTTGGCCAAAATGGCCAAAGAAGCAGTGAAGAAATTCAATGAAGATTATGCTGCTGCCGCTACTGAGGCCTCTGCTAGCAAGCCCAAGAAGGCCATGCCCAAGAAGCCTGTGCACAAGCCCAGTTCCTCAGCTGCAATTCCATCAGGGCCAAGTTCCTCAAAGCCCTCACGCCCAGTGCCTCACACCACTCCCTCAAAGGCAGCTCCAGCACCCTCTGCCAAATCCTCAGTGTCTGCTGCAAAGTCCTTGGCACCTGCGCACCTCGCCTCTTACCAAAGGACCGTTGGGATATCAATTGCTTCAGGAGCATCTAGAAGTTCTTCAGCTCCTCCATAGTTTTCAACAGGCCCCACCTTGCTGAAGAAAAAGGCCACTACTGGATGAGGCACAAGACCAAGTCCTCACAAGAAGCAGGTTGCCTTGCAAGTGTCGTCTAGTGAAGACAAAGCTGATGATGACAAACTGGCTGAAATCATCAGAGATAGACAACAAAGGGCCGCTAGAGTGAAAGGAAGCAATGTGCCTCTTCTGCTGGATCCCAAGTTGATCCTCGATTTCATTGATCTCTAGCACAAGGATCCTAACACTCCTATGCCTGATTTCAAACTCACACTAGCCAAAATCAAATGTTGACAGCCTTCATAGGCGAAGAAAAATGGAAGTTTGAAAAGGTCGGGCAACTGAAGAAAGGTCAATACAGAAGGAGCCTCTTTTGAAGAAGAATATTGTCAAAATGACTCCTGATGAACTTGTAACCATGCAAACTGAGATCAAAAATCTCAGTGATGAATTTGACACATACCGTGCAGATTTGCTGGGAGCCAAAGTCAGATTCATCAAAATGGCGAAGGGATTTACCTCAAATGTTGCACCTTCATCGCAATATGAAATTCCTTAGGCTGAAGCATCTGCTCAGCCTACTAAAGAACATGCAAGCATAGCTGATGACAGTCCTATTGTTGAAGAAAATGAGAGTACCAGGGCTGCTGAAGAAATTCCACCCACTAAAGAAACTGCCAGGGCAACCTCTAGTGTTGCGCCTGAAGAACAAGCCACGCTAGTTCAAGCATCTGCTACTACGCCTGAGGAAACTGAACATGCCAGGGCAACTGCATCAGTTACGCCTGAAGAAATTGCACCAAATTCCTCTGCTCCTCCCGCATAGATGACAAGCATCAATCTTCCTTCTTCATCCACTACTGCAAGTTGTTGCTAACACGACACTGCGATCAGAGACCCTTCGACGAAACTGTGAGCGATGCCATAATCACAAACAGTGGTGTAAAATAACCGTCAAAAAAGGTGCAGAACATTTGCGATGGAGGATGCATCAAACACGGTACAGATTTTAGTTGCGTGTGCGATGCAGGGCATACAGTTCAGCTCAATTAACTATTTGCGATGAGGATGAACAAAAGAAATGGGCAGCCAAATGAAAGTGTGTGCAATATACAGCATACGGTTCACTCGGATGAACTATTTGTGATTAGGCAACACAAAAGAAACAGGCGCGAGATGAAGGTATGTGCAATATACGGCATGCAGTTCACTCGGATGAACTGTTTGCGTTGAGACAAGAGAACATAAACGGTTCAATATAACAAGATGTGTGTGATACGCGGCAAACAGGTCTGTAATCAGAAATGTGTGCGAAGAACGATAATAACACAGACGATTGCTTCTAATAAGACGTATGTGATATGCTCTGTCTACACAACATCTATTGGCCATTGGGGGACGGGCGGTCATCCGGATAGACATAACGATGCGAAGAGGCATCCTATCAGCAAGGACTAGCTGTTCCACCAGTAGCTTATGTAAGAAAACTTTCAAGTTAAGTGTGCTCAGGCTGGAGCAGCCATCAGATGGGTAACTAGATGGGAAGTTGTGTCGATGTTAAATTAACTGATAGGATGGGTCATATATGTCAAATTAAATGACTGATACGACCCATCCCATGAGTTAATTTAACCTCAAGGTCTTTGTTTTTTATTTTTATTTTATTTTTTAACACATGTTAAAGAAGGTCTACCACGTTACTTTTTGAGAATGTGCGATACCTGGCATATAGTTGATCCATCCGACCTGTTTGTGATGGAATAGGCTGTGTGTGTTGTGGGCAAACGCTTGCTAGTATTCAACCGTTTGGGATTGATGAATTTATCACTGGCGGGTTCCCTAGCGTGGTCCGTGTTCATCTGATCATCATCTACTTCTTGTGCTAGCTCGATGTTCCTTCTATGCTAAGTTTCCATTAATTGATGGCATTTTATGAACACGCGACCGTTTCCCGCCATTTCCTCACCTGTTTCCCGCCACCCAGCAATATTGCGCATAGGCGATGCGCGGCGCACGGAGGAGACAAGTGCAGCCTATATCACATCCACCTTTTCCAAGCATGCCAACCCACCAAAGCGTCGCCTCTGCCATCAACCTCGTCGACGAGGAAAACGAGCAGGCACCATGGCTCGTCGAGGCCGAGGCGCTCCCTGACAACATGATGGACGACACCGTGATGCGCGTCATCGCCAGGGTTGAGCAGACCTTTGGCGCATGGCGCTTGAGTGCTGCAGATCAAGATAGACGCACCGACAGGCTGCAGCTCGCTGCACAACATGATCAATGGCGTGCCGCAGAGCAAGCTAGGTGTTTCCGCGCTGATAGGCTGCGGCTCATCGCACGACGAGACCGTCAGAGCGCCGCAGAGCGAGAGGCGCGGCGTGCCGCACAACAAGAGCGGATCCCTCGGTGCTTGCCTGCTGTCGACATGGCGTCGCAACTGGGTACACATCCCGTCAGTACCCCCATTCCTCGCCAGGAGTGGGAGGAGGCCCTCAGCACCGTACTTGCACCAAAGGCCGGCCGCACCGTACTTGCACCGGACACCCACCGCGCCATTCTCATGGTTGCCACCGTTCGCCTTGTTCGCGGCCCGCTGGATGCCAACGCGCTGGCCGTAGGCTCCACCGCCTCCTTGGCCCAGGTTTCCACCTGGGTGAAGTAGAGGAACATGGCCGTCACATCCTTGAGTCGGTGATCTCCAATGAAATAGCCAACTTGGAGCTCAAGATCGTGCTCCATATGTACCGCGAGCGTGTCGACCGCTTGGACGAACGTCTGCACGAGTTTAGGCAGAGCCATGAGCTACCATAGGTAAGGGCTGCTGGTCATGGTCTCATGGATGTGTTTTATTTTGAAAAGTCGTTTCAACGTGGATAGCTATGTATTCACAGCAATCATATTATTGCTCTGTTTATTGCTCTGTTTCAATGTTTGTACTATATTTTCCGTTCTTATATGATATGTTTCAATGTGTGTATATACGCTTTCCATTCTGTGTATGTGGATGATAACAGCTAGATTCAAATTAGTATACAAAAATAGATAGAAAATGGAATTCATAATATATATATAAATTGTTCATTAGTTCATCATAGAATATATATATATATATATATAATATCATCACATATACGTGATGATACTTAACTACTAGGTACAATGCATAAAATTGAAAATGAACAATGCTAAAATTAATAATCCCTCCTAGGGCCAGTATTCCGGTAGCCCCTCGCTAGCAGCTCCCTGGTGTGCGGCATCTTCCCAGTGCGGAGGCAGTACTCTTGACTGAGGAGTCAAATGAGAACATTTGATCGTAGGTCATACTCATCGTTTAAGCACAAGTGGGGTTGCCACTTTTACATAAAGCATTGTTGTGCTCACACCTTTAGAGTTGCTTTAGCTCAATTGATTAGAGTAAATCTCCCCTAGATGTGATATCCCCCCTAAGAGGGATGAACTAACCTTGGGTTTTGTCGATGATGACTTCATGTAGGTGTTGAAGATGTAGGTGCCCAATGTTGATGTAGATCATTCGGAGCAATCCATTGGAGTGAGTTGCACTTTCAATACCTACATGGGTTAGTCCCACAAGGAACAAACAAGGATATCCATAGACATAGAGTGATGTTCACATAAGATGATGTCCATGAAAGCATTAGGTTACCTTGTCCCTTGTCTTACCAACAAGAGGGTTTGTGACTACTAGAACTAGTGCAAGATGTGGAAGTTGTTTGCACGTGTCCTTGCCAAAAGATATGAGTGAAGTATGTTGGCAGAGTCACCCTCAAGAACTCTCTAGTTCTTCTTCTTTGGGATCCACATCATCTTGATGGGAATCCTTGGAGTTGTAGTCGTAATTGATGTAGTCTTGGGAACCCACTTGACCAAGGCCTTGGGATCTTATTCAAATGCATCAATCTCCTCTTGAAGCTTGTCTTTCCCTTTTAGCTTGTGGTCTTGTGGTGGAAGATCATCTTGAGCTTGTGTACCTTGGAAAGAAGTAGGATCATACTTCTCTTGTTGAGGAACAAACTTCATATTGGGGTATTGGTCTTCTTCCCACTCAACTCCATTGGCATTGAACTTTCGTTCAAAACCAATTCCTTGATTCTTCCAGTGTCTTCCTTGCTTGCGTACAATTTCCTCAAAGTGCTTACTCCCGGCAAGGCTCTTGTAAACAACTTTCTCTATAATTCCCTTCAATAAGCTATTTTCTTGCTCAAGTGTAACTTGGCTAAGAGAATCATTAGTGGAATCAAGAGAACTACTAGAAGCAACAACATTGGATTTAGCATGATTATTGTTACTACTAGAAGAAGAATCTTTCTTACTCTTGTTGCTAGATTTAACTTGTGCCATGTAAGTAGACAAGAGTAAACGCTTGGCAACGTAAGAAGAAATTTTCTTGTGAAGATCATCATTGATTGCCTTTAAGAACCGATGCTCTTGCTCAAGGTTGAGCTTTTCAAAGCGTAACTTTTCATGAGTCTTTAAAAGTTCTCGATGTTCTTCCAAGGTAGTTTCATGAGCTAACTTAAGAGTGTTTAGTTCTTTAGTCAAACGCTTAATCTCCTTCTTATCATCGTCATTCATTTTATCTTGATTAGCATGATTAATAGTAAGTTCATTATAGTTTTCATAACTAGAGTTGTCAACAAGTAAATCATCATCTCCTAGCAAATCATCTTCATCACTATTCAAATCAACATACTAGGGGTGTGATACCTTTGGTCCTTTAGCCATGAAGCATCTTCCAATTCCTTCATTTGGTGAGTCAAATATGCCGTAGGAGTTGGTTGACGCAAGTGCTAGACCGACAACACCTTCATCTTGAGTATATGCAGAGTCGGAGTGATAACTTCTCTCGGAGTGATTGTCGAAGTCGAAGTCGGATACCCATTCACCAACATGAGCTTGATGTCTTCGTTTTGTGTAGCACCTTGATGATTTATCCTTCCTTTTCGAATCCTTGCTTCTCTGTGATGTTCTTCGTTCATACATGTCATCTCTACTCCTTCTCTCTCTTGGTGGTGATTCTTCTCTTCTACTTTTCCTTTTGGGTGAATCTTCTCTTCTTTTGTAGGGAGCCGTACACTCGTTGGAGTAGTGTCCGGGTCTTCCACGATTGTAGCAATTTCGTTCACAACTTGAAGATGTTTTGTCATTGTAGGACCTTGACTTGGAACTTCTTAGAACTTGTTGAAGTTCTTCACCATTAGGCTCAATTCTTCATTGAAGGCTTGTTTCTCACTTGATGATGTAGGAGCATCACATGAGGCTTTGTAAGCACCACTTTACTTGCTGTGAAGATCTTCCTTATCCTTGAGTGACATCTTATGAGCAACAATTCTTCCAATGACTTCCATTGGATTGAGATATTTGTAATTGGGCAACATTTGAATCAATGTACACATGGTATCATATTTTCCATCCAAGGCTCTTAGGATCTTCTTGATGATGAATCTATCGGTCATCTCTTCACTTCCTAAGCTGCCAATCTCATTTGTGATGAGAGCAAGCCTAGAGTACATTTCAGCGACGCCTTCACCATCCTTCATTTTGAACTTGTCAAATTGACTTTGAAGCACATCCAATTTGGATTCCTTGATGGAGTCAGTACCTTCGTGCATATCAATCAAAGTATCCCAAATTTCCTTTGCATTCTCAAGACGGCTGATTTTGTTGAATTCTTTCGGGCACAGTCCGTTGAAGAGGATATTGCAAGCTTGAGCATTGTATTACAACATCTTCAACTCTTCCGTGGTAGCTTCACGGTTTGGTTCTCTCCCATCAAAGAATTCACCTTGGAAGCCAATACACACAATAGCCCAAACTGCGGGGTTATGTCCAAGAATATGCATTTTCATCTTATGCTGCCAACTAGCAAAATTAGTACCATCAAAGTAAGGACCTCTATGGTGGTAATTTCCCTCACTAGACACCATACTCTCCTAGGTTGTGAAACCATGGCTATGATCACCAAACGCTATGGAAATCAAGGCAAATGGAGACCAAAGCTCTGATACCACTTGTAGGATCGAAAGTATGTCTAGAGGGGGCAGCGTGATTAGACTACTTGACCAAATAAAAATCTACCTTTTCCCCAATTTTAAGTCTTGGCAGATTTTAGCAACTTAGCACTAGTCAAGCAATCAACCTACACATGCAAGTCTAAGACTATAGCAGCGGAATTAAACCATTGCACATGAAGGTAAAGGGAGGAGTTTGGAGGGAGTAAACACAATGTAGACACGAAGATTTTTGGTGTGGTTCTGATAGGTGGTGCTATCGTACATCCACGTTGGTGGAGACTTCAACCCACGAAGGGTCCACAAAGAAGAAACTTTGTCTATCCTACCATGGACATCGCCCACGAAGGACTTGCCTCACTAGGGTAGATCTTCACGCGGTAGGCGATCTCCTTGCCCGTAAAAACTCCTTGGTTGAACTCCACGATTTTTTCGGAGGCTCCCAAGTGACACCTAACTAATCTAGGAGACACCACTCTCCAAAAGGTAATAGGCGGTGTGTTGATGATGAACTCCTTGCTCTTGTGCTTCAAATGATAGTGTCCCCAACACTCAACTCTCTCTCTCACTCATTTGGATTTGGTGGAAAGATGATTTGAGTGGAAAGCAACTTGGAGAAGGCTAGAGATCAATATTCATATGATTGGAATGGAATATCTTGGTCTCAACACATGAGTAGGTGGTTCTCTCTTAGAAAATGAATGTTGGAAGTGTAGGAATGTTCTGATAGCTCTCTCCACTAATGAAGAGTGGGTGGAGGGGTATTTATAGCCTCCACACAAAATCTAACCGTTACACACAAATCACCATACTCGATGGGACCGAATAATGAAACTCGGTCAGACCGATTTAGTTCAAAATGTGAACGTTAGGCTTTTCGGTGGGACCGACATGTCAACTCAGTGTGACCGATTTCATTAGGGTTAGGGCATAATATAATCTCGGTGAGACCGATTACACAAACTCGGTGGGACCGATTATGGTAATAAGCTAACCAGAGAGTTGGTCAGGCAAACTCGGTGGGACCGATTCGCTCATCTCGGTGAGACCAAAACATTACGAAGGGGAAACAGAGAGTTTGCATTTCGAACTCGGCAGGACCAATCGCTCATCTCGGTTGGACCGAAACGTTACAAAGGGAAACAAAGAGTTTGCAATCCCATCTTGGTGAGACCGAGATCCCTATCGGTAAGACCGAACTGACTAGGGTTTGTGGCAGTGGCTATGTCAAATGAACTCGGTGGCGCTGGATAGAACATTTCGGTGGGGCCGAGTTTGACTTTTGGTTTGGGACATATGTGGATATGAGAAAGTAGTTGAGATTTTTTTGGAGCATATCACTAAGCATTTTGAGCAAGCAACCCATTAAGCAACACTTCATCCCCTTTTAATAGTATTGGCTTTTCCAATGGACTCAATGTGATCTTGGATCACTAAAAGTAAAATGTAGAGTCTTGAGCTTTAGAGCTTGAGCCAATCTTTTGTCCTTAGCATTTTGAGGGGTCCACATTTCTAATCCATGTCATGCCAATCATTGAGCTTTCCTGAAATATTTATCTTGAGATATCATTAGCTCAATGAGCTATATGTTGTTAGGAATTACCAAAACCACCCAGGGATAGTTGCACTTTCAGTCTGGCAACACCTCCTTCAGTCCCAGCAGCTGGCCAAGCACTACTATGACGACCACCATCGCGAGGCGGAGTTCGCAGTGGGTGACTGGGTTTGGCTGCGTCTCCTTCATTGCTCTACGCAGTCACTGGACCCACGTGCAAAGCGCAAGATGGGTCCTTGCTACGTCGGCCCCTTTGTTGTCTTGGAGTGCATCGGGAAGGTGGCATACCGTCTTCAGCTTCCAGCCGGTGCCCGCATCCATGATGTCTTCCATGTGGGGCTGCTGAAGGCCTTTCGTGGGGAGCCACCTGCGGCTCCTCCAACGCTTCCTCCAACCTTCGACGGGTGTCTCCTTCCGGCACCGGAGAAGGTCCTGAAGGCCCATCTACGTCGTGGGGTCTGGAATGTGTTGATCCAGTGGTCTGGACTTCCAAAGGAGGACACTACTTGGGAGGAACGTGACGAGTTCCGCCAGCACTACCCAGATTTCCAGCTCGAGGACTAGCAGTTTGCGCAGGCGGGGAGAGATGTTATGACCGGGTAGACTTATTCCTATAGGAGGTGAAAGTGCGTTATATCGACTAGAGGGGGGGTGAATAGGAGATTTTTATGAGTCTTCAAAACGTGGAAGTTTCGAAGACAAACGATAGAAATAAACCTATTACCATGCAGCGGAAGGTAGACTACACTAGGCAAACCATAGTCAAGTATTCAGTGAAGTGAAAGCACAATGACTAATAGCAGCTAGGTAGTAAGGATCAGGTAGGAAGATATTATGAAGCCAATCAGAACAAGCAGTCACTCAGTGAAGACAAAAGATAATGCAATCATACAATGACTTCACAAGGACGAACAGTAAGTAAAGGGAAGGGAAGGATGAAACCAGTGACTTGTTGAAGACAATGATTTGTTGGACCAGTTCCAGTTGCTGTGACAACTGTACGTATGGTTAGGGCGGCTAGGTATTTAAACCTGAGGACACACAGTCCCGGACACCCAGTCCTGAACACGCAGCTCAGGACACCCAGTCCTCACCGTATTCCCCTTGAGCTAAGGTCACACAGACCTCGCCCAATCACTCTGGTAAGTCTTCAAGGTAGACTCCCAAACCTTCACAGACTTCGTTCACCGGCGATCCACAATGACTCTTGGATGCTCAGAACGCGATGCCTAACCGGCTGGAGGATTCACAGTCCTCAAGTGTAATAAGTCTTCAGATCACACAGACAGGAAAACTTAAGTGATGCCTAACACTCTTTGGCTCTGGGTGTTTAGGGCTTTATCCTCGCAAGGAATTCTCTCTCAAAGACTTCGAGGTGGGTTGCTCTCAAACGACAACAGTCATACTCTAACTCTGAGCAGCCAACCGTTTATGGTTGTAGGGGGTGGGCTATTTATAGCCACTAGGCAACCCGACCTGATTTGTCCGAAATGACCCTGGGTCACTAAGGAACTGACACGTGTTCCAAAGGTCAGATTTCAAACACACACGGCAACTTTACTTGGGCTACAAGCAAAGCTGACTTGTCCAACTCTGGACAAGATTCGCTCTAATAGTCTTCACTCGAAGACATAGGATTTTGGTTAAGCATCACTTCAGTCATTCTGACTGGTTCTCTTGGACCCCACTTAACAGTACGGTGGTTCCTATGACTCAACAAAGAAGAAAAAGAACTACGAAAGAGCTAAATCTTCGCGCTCCATAGTCTTCATGCGATGTATTCTCTTGTCATAGTCTTCAATGTGAATATCTTCACATACCACATTTTTAGGGGTCATCTCTGGTAGGAAACCCGAATCAATGAGGGACTTCTACCTGTGTTATCCTGCAATTCTCACAAACACATTAGTCCCTCAACTAGGTTTGTCATCAAGACTCCAAAACCAACTAGGGGTGGCACTAGATGCACTTACAATCTCCTCCTTTTTGGTGATTGATGACAAACTAGTTGAAGTTTTCAACGGGGAATATAATATGTGAAATTGTAAAGGGTAAGGAATTATCTTCATCAGTTGTAAGGGCTCCCCCTGAAGATGTGCATATAAGTAATTTGCTTTTGGAATGCAAATGCACATGGCAGGTTGTACTTGTGGAGATCCTCTTCAACTTATGATGACAACTCATCATGCATGAAAGGTATGTGAAGATAATGACATGCATAATGAAAAATGGACGTCTGCAAAATGATCTAAGCGTGGAATTTATCGTCGCACATGCGGAATTTATCATCGCATCACAAAGTAGCAAATGAGTAGTAGACGACCATCGAGTTTAAGTGTTACAACTCAAAGAACCAAATGTATCAAAACGAGAGTTGTAAACACTAGGCAAAGCATAAAGTAACCGCCCATATGGACCCGCTTGAAGACTCATATGCTTCTCCCCCTTTAGTCAGTAAGGACCAAAAAGGTTCGAAGACATAGAGCATCTACTCGTTCCCCTGAGGAGTAGGTGAAGTAGCAAGGTCGTCGGTGTTGTTAGGCGGTGCAGACGAGCTCGGGGCAGTGTCGACGCGTGCTGAAGGAGGGGTGGTGAAGTAGCATCGCCTTCATCCTCGATCACTCTGGCATTCACAGTTGCCGCAAAGGAAGAGAACTCAGAGTCTTCAAGAGAGGGAGTTCGTCACAGCATAGCCCTTCGGGGAGGTGTGGAGTCAAACTTGAAACGTTCAGAGAAGCCATCCTCTTGAAGATCATCCTCAGAGCACATAAGCATCAGCCCTTTCCATGTACGCCGACAAGTTTCATGGGCAACAAAGGCATTCTTGGTGGCAAGATTGCGAATGCGGCTGATATCCACCAAGAGGCTTTTCATTTGACGCTTCAGCCAGTCATGATGTCGATCCTGTTTCTGATGAAGGGCAACCAGAAGCTCTCGGTCATTGAGAACACGAGACCGCTTCCTGGGCCGTTGGGCAATGGTGCTTTCAGTGGCTTCAGTGAGGGCATGATGAGGTGCACGTGTAGTGCCAGCCAGAGGATAAACACGAGTGACTGCTTCAACTCCTTCAATGTTCTGAGAGAAACTTTGATGCTCCGCATTCTGAAGACTAAGAGGCTCCTTGGCAGGCTCTGGATAGAGGGCTTCAATGGACATATCCACTTCGGGCATAAAGATCCAATGATTGCGAGCAGAGGGCTGATATGAGATAGCTGAGTGGAGTTTGATTAGCCGCATTATCCATGGAGCGTAGAAATTCAAGCCAAAAAGATTAGATCCTGAAGCAGCAAGTTGGCGGATGAAGAAGTCTTGTGCGTTGAAGCATTTGCCGTGAAGAATATAGAAGACCAAAGTCTTCATTGCATCTTCCAGCTTTGCATGTGGGGAATGTCCTTTGATGGGCCAGAGAGTTCGCCTTAAAATGTGATAGATGGTCCTTGGCAGATACTCCAGGTCTTCAACAAGGAACTCCTTAGGATATGCAGCGTCTTGTGGCAAAGGCTTCATCATGCTGAGCATCTGACTCATGTTCGGTTCAGGCTTCTGAAAGATGCTCTCCATAGCTTCACTGTGAAGTTGATATCCAGGTTCATAGAGATCTCCAGGAGTGGGCAGACCAGTGAGCTCAATGATATCAAAGGCTTTGGCTTCGTGATGAACATTTCCTGTCGTCCACTCAAGGACCCAAGTCTTCGGATCTCTGTTGTAACCACGTATGTGAAGTGTGGCATAAAATTGGAGCAGCAGCGCTTCGTTCCAGTGTTCTTGGTCGGTGATGAAAGGCAACAATCCAACCTCTTTGAAGCAGTCTAGAGCTTCTTCCAAGCAGGGCAGACCAGCTATTGCTTCGGTGTCAAGACGCATATGTGGGAAGATGCGACCTTGATTGTACAGAATGCAGGAGTAATAGCTTCGTTGTGGATAGCTCAAGAACCAATCAGAAGATATTCGTTCCCTTGAGTAGGGGTTCTTGGAGCTATTGAAGAAGGTATTGTCTGCTTTGAAGCTGTTGACATTGAAGGATCCTGGTGCTGATGCAGGACCTGGAAACCTGGGCAACCTTGGCATTGGCTTCTGTACCTGAGGCTTATGCTCTATATGATAGTCAAACTGAGGACCAGCAGCAGGCGCGGGAACAGAAGCAGTAGCATCATTGGCTTCGCTAACTTCTGGTTCTTGGGTTAGTGTAGGCTCCACATTTGCTTCAGCCATGACAGCGTCAGTGGCTTCATTGGTGTTGGTGGTGGCAGCCTCAAGATTTTCTACCTCCACTTGATGAGCTGGAGGGTCGGGCACAGACACGTTCTCCGCGAGAACAGCTTCGTCAGTAGTTGGGGGAGTGGGGACACATTCTTCTTCTTGGGTGTCATCGGCTGATGCAGCCGGAATGTCTTCAGCAGCTTTAGCTTCAGATTCAGAGACTGGAGGCCTTGGTCCTTTGCGAAGCCTGCGTAACGCTGGCGACGCCTTTGGAGAAGGAGTTGGCTGGGCCTCAAGGTCATCTTCTTCTTGTTCTTGTGGGTGATCAGCCCATGATGCATCCTGAGCAATTGGTGTCAGAGGACGACCAATGCTGATGAGTTCGCTGTGCGTAAGCACGGGCGATGATACATGTTGGTGCTCGATCTGAGGAAGAACTGCATCATCTTCAACATGCTCATGGTGACCAATGTCTTCAGCAGTAGTGGGATCAGCTGCTGGAAAGTCTTCAGCTTCATGAGTCTCTGTGAAAGCAGGCTCATGGACAGTCAGTTGGCGCTCTTGATGTTCAGTGGCAGGGCAAACCATGGAGATGGGTTCAACAATTAAGGGCTCTGTGGGAGCAACCCGTTCCTTCTTGGTCTTCCGCTTCTTCTTGGGGGAAGCAGGAGCAGAGGCTTCAGGATGTTTCCTCTTTCTGGCTTCAGCCTCAGCAGTCCTCGTCTTCTTCAGTTCTGAAGCGGTAAACCTGGCTTTTGGCTTCGAGCCAGTCATGCTGGTTGGGAAGACAATGGGATGTGCTTCCTGCCTTGGTGCGTCGGGTTCGGCCATAGCGGGCTTCTTCTTCTACTGCTTTGCAGCCATCCTGGGGTTGATGTCAGGACGACCAAGGTCCTTGCGCTTCTCAGCCTCATTGTAGGCTTGCACACTCTTGTCAGCCAGGACCTTCATGCGCTCACGAGAACCTTGAGCTTCTGCACGTTTCTTGAGAAAGGTTTCTTTGAGCTCGTGCAGCATAATCTTGAAGTTTTTCACCTCTTGCACGCTGAGCTTGGCCATGTGCTTCTTGAACTGGGCTTTCTCAAAGTCAATCTTTTGCTTCAGTTCGACGATACGCTGAGCTAGAGCTAGCTCTGAAGCAATGGCGCCATGGAAGGCGACACTGAGGCCAATTGGAAGTTGCAGATCTTCGAAGCTGAGGTTGGGCATGTCAAACCACTCATCAATGAAGTTGTGGATGATTACCACGTCAAAGAGAGGCAGATCATTGAAGATTTCTGCTTCTTCTTTGCTCTTGATCAGTTGCTCAAGAACGTCATCTGCAAGATCTTCATCACTGGACAGATCAATGGCATCGTTGTGCAGAATAGCAGCAGCAGTCAGTTCTTGGCTGGTGTGTGGCAGAGGCATCTTGACTTTCTGGGGCTTGGAGATGCGTGACAGATCTTCAGACTGCACACTATCTTCAGGGGGTGCAGTAGCCAGTGGCTTCGCCCGTGAGATTTTTGGTGCTGAGGCAGGCTTTGAAGCTTTAGGCTGCTTCAGTTTCTTTGGCTTCGGCGCTGCAGGCGCTTCATCTGATTCGGCGTCATCTGCAAGCTCATCCACGGCTGTCCCTTGAACCACGATATGAGTGATGAGACCTTCCAGGTTGTAGAAGGGCCCAACAAGATTGGGTTCAGCTTCGCGAGTCCCATCAGCACGGGGAGCAGAGGGACCAGGGTTGAAGTCTAATCCCAAAGACTTCTTGTTTTGCTTCGCCGAATTCTGGACAAACTGGAAGTTGCGCTTGAACAGATTGTCGTCACGACACCATAGCAGTGACGATGGGTCAGCATCCGCAGGCTGTGGTCCATGGACCATGCAGGGATAGAAGCCTTGTTCAATGGCTTCATCTCTGGACCTGGGTTGAAGATTTTTGTAGAGGATGTCTCCCCATGGTCGCTTGATGGCATTTTTTTCAGCATATTCCTTTGTCACAAATCTGTACTTGAACCACTGTTCTGCCCAATATCGTCGAATCCATTGGATTCGTGTCTTGCGCTGATTGTAATCCTCTTCAGGATCTGTCTTGTAAATCTCTGAGAGGTCATCAGGCAAATCTCTTGATGTTCCCCCACGACGTTGTCTGCCACCCTTCCTTGCTAATTTCTCTGCAGCCATGAACTTCAAACTGAATGGCTTCAACACGTTCAAAGGCTTCAAAGGCTTTCGCTTGCTGGACAAACAGGAACTGGCTTCGGGAGAAATTATGTGATACTGTAAGAATTCTGCAAATGAATGCAGACTATGAGAACCAAGGGATTCTCCCACGGACATGTACCTGTGACAGCATTAAGGTGCGAGGGAAGGGGAAGAGGTCATATGCATTCTCAGAAGATTTTGAAGATAAATCAGTTTAGAAGACATTGACCTCATCGTGCGAAGACATTCACTCATAGATAAGGAGTTCGTTCCAGATTTGTACGAATCCACGGATCAGTACAAGTGAGGAATCTAACTACTTTGTGAAGCATAAGTGAATATACTAGGCATATTATGAGATGCAGTATGAAATAGATCCAACTTGTGTGAACAGAAACTGCTTTTGGTAGAAAGTGACGAATCTATAGGATCAAAGGGGCCGTAAAAAGGAAGTTTTATTTACCACACGAAGAACTTCTGGACGGTGTGGAAGAGGAGGCCGAGCAGTTCGATTGTTCGTGCCCTAACTTGGCGACGGAGGACACCTACGGCGACGGCGGAGAAGACGATGTCCGCGGTCGGCGTGAAGACGGCGTCGGAGAGGTTGCGGCAGCTAAGCGCTTCGTCGCCGGCGTCGTCGAGGTCTAGCGGTGGCACTAGGGTTCGTGCGAGAGTGGAAGAAGAGATAATGACTGTGGTGAGGCGTGTATTTATAGGGACATGGGCGGCTCAGTGTTATTACACAGGTGCCCCTGGTGATTCACATCTGAGGAACACGTGGCCATCATGCAGCATATCGGAGGTTGTTCCACATCCCACGCACGCCTGGATTGTCAGGTGGTCGTTCCCACTTCTTCGGGTTTCAGGTGAAGGAATTAGCATTAAAAGCGGACTTAATGTTTGTCTCTGTATCTTTTGCTGACAAGGACGCAGAGAAGACATTTGACAGTTTCAAGAGAATGCATATGATTTTGGAGAGATAGAGTTTGAGATAGAAAGCATAGAGAGGTTAGGGTCCGATCACATTCACTTAGTTCAAAAGATTCAACAAGAAGACATAGCTATAAGTGAATGATGTAGAGGACAGAACACTAGTATATATATATATATAATCAACATAGTGAAGATAATCATGAAGGCATGTTGATATTGAAGCCAAACCAAATGTGAAGACATAGCAAATGTAATACCATGAGTGAAACACTTCAAACAGAACATTTGGTGGTGGCGTTACCCACCGTATAGGAAGTATTAGACCCAGACACGGCGCACAATTATCGTGGCACTCCGAAGTCAAATTCCTTATTAATGTATTCACACTTAGAATGCATGTCTTCATTGATTGAAGATATACTTTACTTCATGTGTTGCACATCTAAGTCATCAATATGCATAAGTGTTAGGATGTGTGCCTGATCACATGACATTTGAGGATTCCAAGATATTTAGCTCACACCGTAACTTGCAAAATCTCTTCTCATCTAAGGGCTTGGTGAAGATATCTGCCAATTGCTCTTCAGTGTTGACGTGTATGATATCAATATCTTCCTTCACAACATGATCTCTGAGAAAGTGATGACGAATCTCAATGTGCTTTGTCTTCGAGTGCTGAACTGGGTTGTTGGCAATCTTGATGGCGCTTTCGTTGTCGCAGTAGAGTGGCACTTGCTTCAGATGAATGCCATAGTCTTTGAGTGTTTGCTTCATCCATAGAAGCTGAGCGCAGCAAGATCCAGCAGCAATGTATTCAGATTCAGCAGTGGAGAGAGATACACAGTTCTGCTTCTTTGAGGACCAACATACAAGTGATCGTCCCAGAAAATGACATGTGCCTGATGTAGACTTGCGATCCACCTTGTCACCAGCATAATCAGCATCCGAGAATCCAACCAGATCAAACTCTGAGCCCTTTGGATACCATAATCCTAGAGTTGGGGTGTAAGCCAAATATCGAAGAATTCGCTTCATAGCTAAGTGATGCGATTCCTTTGGTGCTGCTTGGAATCGAGCACACATGCAAACACTAAGCATAATATCTGGCCTAGATGCACATAGATAAAGTAAAGAACCAATCATGGAGCGGTATACCTTTTGATCGAACTCTTTACCATTGTCGTCGGGACCCAGATGATGTTTTGCTGGCATTGGCGTCGTGAAGCCTTTGCAGTCTTGCATACCGAACTTCTTCAGGCAATCTTTGAGATATTTCTCTTGATATATAAAGATGTCGTTGTGTTGCTGTCGTATTTGACGACCAAGGAAGAACGTCAGCTCACCCATCATGGACATCTGATATTGCTCTTGCATCATATATCTAAACTCTTCACTGTATTTCTGATTGGTGCAGCCGAAGATAATGTCATCCACATATATTTGGCACACAAACAGTTCACCATCATATGTCTTCGTGAAGAGAGTGGGGTCGAGGGAACCAGGTTTGAAGCCTTTGCTCTTCAGGAAGTATTTGAGTGTGTCATACCAAGCCTGAGGGGCTTGTTTGAGGCCATACAGTGCCTTGTTGAGCTTGTATACCATGTCAGGATGTTTTGGATCTTCAAAGCCAGGCGGTTGTGCAACATACACTTCTTCTTCAATCTTGCCATTGAGAAAAGCGCTCTTCACATCCATTTGATATAGAAGTATGTTATGATGATTTGCATAGGCCAGCAGTATGCATATGGCTTCAAGTCGAGCCACAGGAGCAAATGTTTCATCGAAGTCAATCCCTTCAACTTGAGTATATCCTTGAGCAACGAGACGAGCTTTGTTTTTGACAACTTGACCATGCTCATCTTGCTTTTTGCGGTATATCCATTTGGTGCCTATTATATTGTGCTTCTGAGGATCAGGACGCTTAACCAGTTCCCATACATTATTTAGCTCAAACTGTTGAAGCTCTTCTTGCATAGCTTGAATCCATTCAGGTTCCAAGAAGGCTTCTTCGACTTTCTTGGGTTCTATTATTGAGGCGAATGCAAAGTGCCCACAGAAATTTGCTAGATGTGTTGCCCTTGAACAAGTGAGTGGACCGGGTGCATTGATGCTATCAATTATTCTCTCAATCTGCACTTCGTTGGCAACACGAGGATGTACATGGCAAAGATTTTGCTCTTGCTGATCATTGTCATTGTTAGAGGGATTGTCTTCAGGCTGAGCATTGTCTTCAGGTTGATCAGGTGCGGAGATGATAAGTTCCTCTTCAGGTTGAGCTTCAGAGGGTATGATTTCTCCAGTTCCCATAAGTTTGATGATTCACTGGATGGAACTTGATCTAGCACATTTGGCAGGTGCTCTCTTTGTGAGCCGTTAGTCTCATCGAACCGCACATCCACTGTTTCAACCACTTTATAATGAAAGAGATTGAAGACTCTGTAGGAGTGCAAATCCTTTCCATATCCAAGCATAAAACCCTCATGTGCTTTTGGTGCAAATTTTGAAGTGTGATGTGGATCCTTGATCCAGCACCTGGCGCCAAATACTCTGAAGTAACTGACATTTGGCTTCTTGCCAGTAAGGAGCTCATAAGATGTCTTGTTCAGAAGCTTGTGAAGATAAACACGGTTGATTGTATGGCATGCAGTATCAATGGCTTCAGGCCAGAATTTTCTTGGAGTCTTGTATTCATCAAGCATCATTCGGGCCATCTCAATGAGTGTTCTGTTCTTGCGTTCGACGACGCCATTCTGCTGTGGCGTGTATGGAGCTGAGAATTCATGTGTGATGCCCAAAGTATCAAGATATGTATCAAGGCCAGTGTTCTTGAATTCAGTGCCATTGTCACTTCTGATGTGCTTTATCTTGGCGCCATAGTTGTTCATTGCTCGATTGGCGAAGCGTCTGAAGACATCCTGCACTTCAGTCTTGTAGAGGATTATATGCACCCAAGTATATCTAGAATAATCATCAAAAATGACAAAGCCATAGAGACAAGCAGTAGTAGTAAGAGTTGAGTAATGAGTGGGACCGAAAAGATCCATGTGGAGCAGTTCGAAGGGTCGAGTCGTTGTCATGATTGTCTTTGAGGGATGCTTGGCCCTCGTCATCTTTCCTACTTCACAGGCACCGCATAAGTGATCTTTCTTGAACTTGACGCCCTTGATGCCTATGACATGCTTCTTCTTTGCAAGGGTGTGCAGGTTCCTCATGCCAGCATGCCCTAGCCTCCGATGCCAGAGCCAGCATTCTGAAGCTTTTTCTAGAAGACATACGGCAAGCTGTGGTCCTGCTGAGAAATCTACCACGTACAAATCATCTTTCCGATACCCTTCAAACACTAGACACTTGTCAGATTCCATTAGAACAAGGCAACGATATTTTCCAAACATCACAATCATGTTTAAATCGCAAAGCATTGATACAGACATTAAGTTGAAGCCAAGGGATTCAACAAGCATGACTTTATCCATGTGTTGATCCTTTGAGATTGCAACTCTACCTAGACCCAATACCTTACTTTTACCAGTGTCAGCAAATGTGATGTGACTTTTGTCGGTTGGGCGTAAGGTTGAGTCCATAAGAAGGCTTCTCTTGCCAGTCATGTGATTGGTACACCCACTATCAATAATCCATTCTGAAGCTGCTGGTGTCGTACCCTATAGTGCAGTTAGGGGGATAGGCTTCACGAAGAGAATTGTGAAGCAAAAACATTTGACGAACCAGTGGGTTATGAAAGCTTAGATCGAGATTTGGACTGATAGGGTGAGTAGCAAGTGATTCAAGAACAAAGTACATAATAAGACCATTTGGGCATTTGATCTTGCGCCCTACAAGATGTTTAAGGTCCCCAGCAATAGCGTCAGACGATTTTGGTTTTCTGCTGGAGACCCTTCCCTGCAAAAGGAGTTAAGCTTTCTTAGCCACCCACATCTTCAAGGGTGGCTTTGAAGCAATGAGTCTAAGTGCAGCATCTGAGAACTTTGGCTTTGGAGCCCTAGCAAAAAGTCTTGCAGGTGGACAATAGTACTCATAAGAATAAGCAGAATAGTTCTTGGTCTTATGAACATGGTGGTTTGATGAACCGTGCTCATATTCATAGGCCTGAGTATGGCTTCCCTGCAAAACATTTGCGTTAGTGTGACTCAGGTGAGTCCTCTGTCTGTATGAAGCCTTTGGACCGTATGAAGCCTGTGGTCTGGGGTTTGTCTTCTTCACCTGTGGTGTCATGATGACATTCATAGGAAGATTCTCCAAACACCTTTTCGGCACCCAGATCTTCTCCATAGGCGGTCCATTCCTGCAGTTAGTACCAATATACCTGGCAAACACTTCACCATTCTGATTCTTAAACAGTTTATAGTTTGCATCAAAGGATTCATCAATAACAATGGGATTAGCACAAGTGAAGCCAGATAGGGTGGATGGATCCGCTGAAGGTTCCTTTGCAGCAACCCATGTGGTTTTGGGGTACTGCTCAGGTTTCCAGTAAGAGCCATCAGCATTCATTTTCCTTTCGAACCCAACACCCTCTTTCCTAGGGTTTCGGTTCAGGATCTGCCTTTTGAGGACATCACATAGTGTCTGATGCCCTTTGAGACTTTTGTACATCCCTGTTTCAAGCAGTGTCTTCAACCTAGCATTCTCATCAGCAATAGCAGTGGTATCCTCAGGAGAGGGGTTAGTTACCACATCAACAGCTGAAGATATTGCAATAGTAGCAGCAGCAGAACATTCAGCAACAGAGGTAGCGTTATCACGCTCAATGCATTTAAGACATGGTGGTTCAAATCCTTCCTGAGCGGAACTGATCTGTTTGGCGCGAAGTGACTCGTTTTCCTTTTGAAGATCTTCATGAGCCGCTCTCAATTTCTCAAGATCTTGCTTCCTTTGAAGATAATCATAGGAAAGCCTTTCATGAGTTGTTGAGAGCGTTTCATGACGACTTTCAAGTTCCTCATACTTAACGTGAAGATTTTTTATGTCTTCAATTAAGGACTGAGATCGAGTCATTTCAGCGTCTAACAGATCATCGCTTTTGTCTAACAGTTTTTGAATATGTTCCATAGCTTTCTGTTGTTCAGTTGCAATTTTAGCAAGTGTTTTGTAGCTGGGTTTGGAATCACAATCAGAGTCATCTTCACTAGATGTTTGATAGTGAGTAGTGCGTGTGTTTACCTTGGCACCGCGTGCCATGAAGCAATAGGTAGGAGCGGAGTAGTCCTTGTCATTTGCATCGGTGTCGGTGATGAAGTCGTTGTCTTCAGTGTTGAAGATGGACTTGGCAACGTATGCTGTAGCAGACTCGCAACGCCAGAATCGGACTCCTCCTCAGACTCCACCTCCGCCTCCTCAGAAGCGGACTCCTCCTCTGAATTCATTTCCTTGCCAACAAATGCATGTGCCTTGCCAGATGAGCTCTTCTTATGTGATGAAGACTTGGAGGAAGACTTGGAAGAAGACTTTGAGTATTTCTTCTTCTTCTTGTCGTCAGAGTCATACTCCTTGCTCTTTTTCTTCTTCTTGTTCTCATTGTCCCACTGCGGACACTTAGAGATGTAGTGGCCAGGTTTCTTGCACTTGTGGCATGATCTTTTCTTGTAGTCATGAGCAGAAGCTTCATCATTCCTTGAGCTTGATCGTGAAGACTTTCTGAAGCCTTTCTTCTTGGTGAATTTTTGGAACTTCTTCACAAGCATAGCAAGCTCCTTTCCATTGTCTTCAGGATCATCAGAACTGCTGTCAGATTCTTCTTCAGATGTGGAGATAGCTTTTGCCTTCAAGGCACGAGTTCGCCCATAGTTGGGACCGTAGATGTCTCTTTTCTCAAAAAACTGAAACTCGTGTGTGTTGAGCCTTTCAAGTATGTCAGACGGATCGAGTGTCTTGAAGTCAGGACGTTCTTGAATCGTCAGGGCTAGGGTGTCAAATCAGCTGTCAAGTGATCTCAGGAGTGTCTTGACGACTTCATGCTTGGTGATCTCAGTGGCGCCGAGAGCTTGAAGCTCATTTGTGATGTCAGTGAGTCGATCAAACGTGAGCTGGACATTCTCATTGTCATTTCTCTTGAAGCGGTTGAAGAGGTTACGAAGGACACTGATTCTCTGATCTCTCTGGGTTGAGACGCCTTCATTGACCTTGGAGAGCCAGTCCCAGACTAGCTTAGATGTTTCCAAAGCACTTACACGACCATACTATCCTTTGGTTAGATGACCACAGATGATGTTCTTGGCAGTGGAGTCCAGTTGAACGAACTTCTTAACATCTGCAGCAGTGACGCCTTCACCAGCCTTGGGAACGCCATTCTTGATGATATACCATAGGTCGACATCAATGGCTTCAAGATGCATGCGCATCTTATTCTTCCAGTAGGGATATTCAGTTCCATCAAAGACGGGGCACGCAGCGGAGACTTTAATTATCCCTGCAGTCGACATAGCTAAAACTCCAGGTGGTTAAACCGAATCACATAGAATAAGGGAGTACCTCGCTCTGATACCAATTGAAAGTGCGTTATATCGACTAGAGGGGGGTGAATAGGCGATTTTTATGAGAGTCTTCAAAACGTGGAAGTTTCGAAGAAAAACGATAGAAATAAACCTATTACCATGCAGCGGAAGGTAGACTACACTAGGCAAACCATAGTCAAGTATTCAGTGAAGTGAAAGCACAATGACTAATAGCAGCTAGGTAGTAAGGATCGAGTAGGAAGATATTATGAAGCCAATCAGAACAAGTAGTCACTCAGTGAAGACAAAAGATAATGCAATCATACAATGACTTCACAAGGACCAACAGTAAGTAAAGGGAAGGGAAGGATGAAACCATTGACTCGTTGAAGACAATGATTTGTTGGACTAGTTCCAGTTGTTGTGACAACTGTACGTCTGGTTAGGGCGGCTAGGTATTTAAACCTGAGGACACACAGTCCCGGACACCCAGTCCTGAACACACAGCTCAGGACACCCAGTCCTCACCGTATTCCCCTTGAGGTAAGGTCACACAGACCTCGCCCAATCACTCTGGTAAGTCTTCAAGGTAGACTCCCAAACCTTCACAGACTTCGTTCACCGGCGATCCACAATGACTCTTGGATGCTCAGAACGCGACGCCTAATCGGCTGGAGGATTCACAGTCCTCAAGTGTAATAAGTCTTCAGATCACACAGACAGGAAGACTTAAGTGATGCCTAATACTCTTTGGCTCTGGGTGTTTAGAGCTTTATCCTCGTAAGGAATTCTTTCTCAAAGACTTCGAGGTGGGTTGCTCTCAAACGACAAAAGTCGTACTCTAACTCTGAGCAGCCAACCGTTTATGGTTGTAGGGGGTGGGCTATTTATAGCCACTAGGCAACCCGACCTGATTTGTCCGAAATGACCCTGGGTCACTAAGGAACTGACATGTGTTCCAACGGTCAGATTTCAAACACACACGGCAACTTTACTTGGGCTACAAGCAAAGCTGACTTGTCCAACTCTGGACAAGATTCGCTCTCATAATCTTCGCTCGAAGACATAGGATTTTGGTTAAGCATCACTTCAGTCATTCTGACTGGTTCTCTTGGACCCCACTTAATAGTATGGTGGTTCCTATGACTCAACAAAGAAGAAAAAGAACTACGAAAGATCTAAATCTTCGCGCTCCATAGTCTTCATGCGATGTATTCTCTTGTCATAGTCTTCAATGTGAATATCTTCACATACCACCTTTGACTTCAATGTCTTCATACATTTTTAGGGGTCATCTCTGGTAGGAAAACCGAATCAATGAGGGACTTCTACCTGTGTTATCCTGCAATTCTCACAAACACATTAGTCCCTCAACTAGGTTTGTCGTCAATACTCCGAAACCAACTAGGGGTGGCACTAGATGCACTTACAAGAGGCCCACCGGGCATGTTTAGTTAGGGGCTTAGCCTACAAGTTATCTATTTTATTTTCCATCGTGGTTATATATACTAGTTGTAAGACTATCACAATCAAGCAATAAGAATAAATCTATTGCCCGGCTCCCAGAGGAGTCGGACCCTAACCCTAGCCGCCGCCGGCCCCTTGCGCTGCCACCTCCTCTTTCTCGCACGACGGTGCCCTGCCGCCGGTGACCGCGAGCTACACCACACCCAACCTCCTCCTTCCCCTACAACCTACTCCCTAGACCTGGTAGGGTCCTACCTCCTACCAAGAAACTTGTCCAACATCGTCTGAGATGGTTTGGGCATATTCAGCGCAGGCCTCCAGAAGCTCCAGTGCACGGCGGACGGCTAAAGCGTGTGGAGAATGTCAAGAGAGGGCGGGGTAGACCGAATTTGACATGGGAGGAGTCCGCTAAGAGAGACATGAAGGATTGGGGTATCACCAAAGAGATAGCTATGGACAGGGGTGCGTGGAAGCTTGCTATCCATGTGCCAGAGCCATGAGCTGGTTGCGAGATCTTATGGGTTTCACCTCTAGCCTACCCCAACTTGTTTGGGACTAAAGGCTTTGTTGTTATTGTTGTTGTTATTGTTGTTGTTGTTGTTGTATATATGATTATTGGATCGCCACATATGCATTTCTTTATGCTTAGTTTTGTGCAATATTTGGTGACCATGGTTTCCAAATATTTCACACAACTGTGAATTAGCACAAGCTTTACCATTATTTTTTCTCAGCAAACACTCTTATACCAAATTTGTAGTACCTCCCTTATCAGGTCCCTTTTTCCATTAAGATGTGGGATTTATGTTGTATACCTTGACTGACTTTTTCAATTAACATATGCTGCTCACGTGCCTATTAAAATTGTTTTTCTACTCATACGTGAAAGACCCTGTGCGTACTAACTACCAACCTATTGCATCACGGTCAACAGTAAGAAGCTTCGTTGTATGATTGCTGACACAAGCATTCTGCTTGGCAAAGAAGCTTGTCCATATATGTATTAATTGAGTCTGTTTATTATTTATACTCTTATAGGTATGTATTATTATGCAGTCTACAAAAATATAATATCTACATCTGGATATTTTGTATGTTTGCGATATTATATTACTATACAAAGTTATACAATGGATCGTGAGACAATTGATCGATCATTTATACATGAGTTGGTGGCCCCACGCTCATAACCGATCAAAATTTGTATGCTGGATCAGTCTGGGAAATTAACTGAGCTCATGATATCTAAAAGTTTCAAAAGTACACCAGGCACATGAAATTAGACCACAAAGGGAGTAAAAGTTTGGATCGAAACCGCAAGATGTCTGCTTTGTCATGTGTACTGAGCCAATTGTTTCTTGCGGGTGATATCGGTAAGTGCATAAAGCAAAGCTCATACCATGGGCAGGCTGATTGTTTGTGCATTATGTTAAATCGGTATGCGATATGTTACACACCATGCATGTTCTTTATATATGTATAATATCACCACTGGAACAAGCATTTAGATCAAGGGCCACCTGACCGTTCGACTTTACTAAGCCTGTGGATTGCTTAAACATGACATTAGACCATTGAACGAAATTGAAGTTTAGATCGTGGATCAACAATCAATTGTATGTAAATTAGATATGTTTAGAATTACGGTTCAAATACCCAATGATCATACTTCCTCCGTCCCAAAATAAGTGTCTCAACTTTGTACTAAGGTTGAGACACTTATTTTGAGACAGAGGGAGTATTTGTTAAATACCCCTAATTAAATCTGTGAGAAAGTTTATTTTTTAGCGAATACGCAAAGCTTGCGTATCTATTCATTGGTAGAAGAATAAAGAATGAGTATAAAGCGAGGGTACAACACATGCACAAACGCAAGATGGCGTGAACATGGTGTCCAGAACAGAGAGACAAGGGTTGCTTGGCCCGAACAAGCACACAACACAACTAAACTCCCTAACATGATAAGCAATTTGAACCAACATGACATCCCACATCCACAAGTCCATCACCGTGGATGCCACAAGCATAAAAGATGACGCCTTCAGAAAGGATAACAATGTTGTTGTGCCGTCATCGTCCGGTCTAAAGAATCAGACCTAGGGTTTTCCCTGGTGCTCGAAGAGGGGCGCAAAGAGGCTATAGAAACCCCTCCAAGAAGGGGATGACACTTGCTAATGTCGCTGCTGCCAGCACTAGCAAGCCAAGCAAGGATTTCCCCCTGGCTTATGTCTGTACAATCCCATAGCCACGGATCAGAAATCGGGAGTCGAAGCCCAACACACGAAGGGGAGTCACACCGGACATGCGAGCCTTGACATGACGGGAGGCGGGGCAACGAGGTTGCCGGGGTTTGGGGGGCGACGGGGGCCGATGCAGGGGACGCGACGGCGACCGACGACGCTGGCAAGGTAGTAACTGGATGGGACGCAACTCCGGACCACCGGTGCCGAGGCCGTCAGTGACCGGCAAGCCATAAAGGTTGGAGGAGACGTAGCCTCTAGAGCGTCATGGCTGGCGGGGCGCCGGAAGACACACCAACAACCATGGACCCGGAAAACGCAGGTCCAAGGTCGTCGGGTCTGGAGCCGCACCGGCAATAGTCCCACCACAAGGGCACAAGCGCCCGCCGAACGCCAGACCCGACGCGCGTAAGGGCTGGCCGCCGCTGGGGAGGCACCACCGGAGACACATCAAAAGCCACAACCTTTGGAGCCATGGCCATGGATCGGGGGAAGAACGGCTGATGCTGTAGCGCCACCAAGAGCGGGCAAACCGGCCGAGGAGCTCCGCCACCAACCACCCGGGATCCAGTGCCGGCAGGAGTAAGGAACACCGGCGAGTGGAAGGACTTTGCTGGGATCCTGCCGTCAGATCTGACGCGGGGCTTGGGGGAGGAAGGGCCTCGCCGGTAGGCGCAGGCAGCACTGGTGGCCAAGTGGAGCGGGCAAGGGGCAGTGAAGCAGATTGGCGGAGGAGGCACGCCGGTGCAGGGCATGACTGCCGGCGAGGGACGAGACCAGCAGTCGAGGCAAGGTGAGGCGCCCCGCCACCACCGTCCTAGGAGCCGGCGCGGGCTTCGCCGGCCACCCCTCTGGTGGCGGCGAGGTGGCAGGAGGGGATTGGGAAGGGGCTGTGGCGGCACGGTTGGGTTGGGTGGGGGTCGTTTCGACTGCAAACGCGCACGAATAACTTCCTTTATTTTTGCTCAGGTGTGAAAGTTTATATTATGCACTAGTTAAATGCCCGTGCGTTGCTACGGGCGATAGATGATTCAAATACAATGTCCATATTACATAATTATTATGTTATAAGCAATGTCATGAGCAAACAGTGAATAATTATTTTATATCTTAATTTTGTCGACTATCCAGTGATTGAAGCACAAATTTCACTTAGCAAACGTATTATCGTATGACAATCAAGTTAAGCAATTTCTATGAGCAATTATTGCACAATTATTTGAAATCGCAGTTGGTTCAGTTTCTCTCAGTAACACACAATACCAAGCTTTGTGTTAAACATGAATGACTCCCCATGACGGAGGTGACCTGCACAAAATAAACCTCTCATAATTAAAAATTTGGAAATATCTAGTTTAATTCAAAAATATATGTACACATAATTACTGAAAGTATAAGTGACAGATGTCTCACCTATGATGTAAGTACCTCCCTATAGACGATGTTCCTCGTGTAATTACCAACAGGACAGTTGGAGCTCTTGTTCTTGCGGTAATCTGAGCTATTCCTGCTGCTATCGTCTGAGATCTTTTTCTTATTGTTGGAGCTTTTGCTTTTGCTGTAATTTGAGCTATTCCTTCTACTATCGTCTGAGACATTTTTCTCATTGTCTGTAGCCGGGGCGGTAAGGATCTTGATGTTCTTTCTAGCAGTGGATCTAGATAGCGCGACATACAACTGCCCATGAGAGAACACTGGCTCGGGCAAGTATATACCCGCGTTCGGGATAGTCTGCCCCTGTGCCTTGTTGACCGTCATGGCAAAGCTGAGCCTAATAGGAAACTGCTTCCTCTTGAACTGGAAAGGGAACATCTCGTCATCACTGGGACAAAGGGGGATCCTTGGCAAGAAGATCCTCTTTCCAGCATGTTGCCCTAGCACAATTTCTGCATCGATGACATTCCTCTGGAATCCTCGAACCACCAGCCTCGTGCCATTGCAAAGTCCATTCGCGGGGTCAATATTTCTGAGCAATATAATAGGGCAGTTTATCTTGAGCTTCAACACATGTGGAGGCAACCCATTAGGGGTCAAAGTGTTAAGGAACTTAGATGGATAATAGTTATGAGGGTCATCGACTGCTGAATCAAAGCTATGATACACCATCTCATCTTCGTGGAATCGGTTGATCATCTTTATATTTATCCTATCCACACAATCATTTCGCGTCGATAAGATTGCTCTGGAGGTGATGTAGTTTGGATCAGACATATTAGCACCGAGACTGGGAAAAACATTATCTATCAGTGTATCAAGATCAGTGCCCTTCCCAGTACAGGGCACACATATCTCGTCCAGAAGGCGGACACAACCATCATTATTGGTCTCCTCCTTGCCATCACCAATGCGCAACAAGTATTCAGCAAACCACGGGTCGCTATGTGCCCTCATATTGCGTACCAACTTTAGGTGGCGCATGCAATCCCAAAGGTAAGACCTACGCAGTGAAAAATCAATTATCTGAGCCCTTGACCCCTTACGGACAACAGGGAGGACTTGCCTGAAATCTCCACCGAATACAACTGTCTTTCCACCAAATGGTCGGTCTGGTCGGCTCATTATATCGCGCATACTATTGTCTAGCGCCTCCACTGCCTGCCTCTTTGTCATCGAAGCCTCATCCCATATAATGAGGGAAGCTGACTGTAAGAGCTTGGCAGTTCCACTCTGTTTAGTGAAGCTACAAAACCCACCATCGTCAATGCTTAGCGGTATCTTGAACTGTGAATGAGCTGTTCTCCCTCCGGGCATTATGGTAGCTGCAACGCCGGACGTAGCTGTTGCTACTGCAATCTTTTTCTGTCCACGGACTTTTGAAAGAAGTGCCCTATATAGATAAGTCTTCCCGGTGCCTCCAGGCCCATCCACAAAGAATATGCCACCCTCATCACTGTCAACAACATACATAATTTCATCGTAGGCTTTCCTCTGATCTGAATTAAGTGATCTGATAGATTTGTGTCCTCAACATTGAGCTCAATGGTGGATTCCTCGAAGATCTCCCTTGGCATGCCGGAAGCAGTGTCATATTCTTCATTGATACCAGGAAGAGGGAATGACTCTATGTCCTTTCCCATTGATTGTAGCATATTCCTGATATCTATCAGAACCATTTGCTCAACGCAACTTTGGATGGATTGTTGCGGCGATAGTCTTCTGACATTGCCTCCAGGTGCTTCTCCCAGAGTCCACGCACATTACTTGGCTCACAGAATATCAATATTGTTGCAAAGAGCCTTCGTAGAGATGATGGCATCTCGTATAACGTAGATTCAGTAAGGGACTCATCAAGTGTGTTGTCTCCTTTGATCAATCCCCTTCTCTCTGCAGCTTCACGAAATGTTGGTAGGATCTCACCATTAACTGTCCTTAGGTCCTCATAGGATGTGGCGCCAGTGACATGGTTTAAGAGGACCCGTAGGTAATAGCGTTCACCCTCCGCGGGATGAGCTGCCACAATTCTTCCAACTTGTCCACCCGTATCTCGTTCCCTTCTTCTCCAGTATTTATTTTTCTTACTTTTCTGCCAGGTATACCACTCAGGGAAGTCCCTATACAAGATAGACCGAGCCTCCTCATGTAACCTATTTGCCTCAAAGTACTCTGTAAGCATTGACTTCTCAGCACCTTCCTGGTTAACCACTCGTTCGATATCTTGGCCCTTTCTGAATGACACCATGTGCATGTTGGGCAGATGGAGTTGCAACTGCACCACAGGTGGTGAGTTCTTGCTCAATTCAAAGCCATATATCCTCCATAATGCTTCCGGAGGAGTCACCCACCTAGCGTCCCTATACTGTTTGATCTCATATATACCTCCATTTTTGTTAGCCTTGTCAGACTCACTCAGAGAAATAGATGCTCGATCATGACCCTTGTATATGTACTTGAACAGGTATTTAATAGCCTTTATGCTTCCACATGCCTCAACATTGATGTGACAATTGAAGTAACGCAGGAGGTGCGGGTTGTATGGGACGACCCACCTATTATCCAGCCATTCCTTTCGGACCATCGCTTTAGAACCGTCATCACGTCGCCTGTATAACGGGTAGGAATCCTTGCCCTGCAACGTAGCCGCATTAAAAGGTCGAGGATAGTGATTCTTGCAAGCAGGACGGCCTTTTGTGCATGGGCAGTGACGATTCAAAGCACCACAAGGTCCATGCATCATATGCTTCACGACCATCTTGTACAATTCTGGGTACTTCTTCTTGTTTGGGAGCTCGGCTGAGATAAGACGGTCATATTGCTCGGGGCATGTGAGCTTGTACCGCCCCTCCATGATGAGAAGGAAGTGTGCATGAGGCAGACCCCTCTTCTGGAATTCCACCACATAAACATAAGCCCTCACCTTGCCCAGGATGTCCTTCTGAAGCAACTTATTCTTGAGTTCCTCCAACTTTGCCCTAAAAACACGAACAACGAGATCGGGACGATCCTGAGGTGTCTGACCGGGGTAGAGTTCCTGCCTAATCTCATCCCAGTTTGGGTTGCATGTCATTGTGAGGAAGACGTCCGGCTTGCCATACTTTCGAACTAAGGCCATGGCATCCATGTAGCGACGCCTCTTGTCCCGTGGACCACCGATAAAAGATGTAGATAACACTTTTCCAATAGCATCTGCCCTACCCTCACCAACATGTAAGCTGTCCACCAAGCCCTTGTATAGGTCCGCCCTTATCGTATCTTGATGGCCCCATATATAGTCCAACCGGGAGTTCTCTATCTTGATGTATGTGTCTACCGCAAACTGTTGGAAAAGACGCTTACCATAGAGGATTGGGTTGAATATCCCGGGACGCATCTGAAATTTGTAGCAGTAGTAGTCCTGCACAGACACACATAGTCTCCCTCCGGAACCTGCATAGAAAATTGAAAAAATATGGTGTTGTAAACTGGAGAGTATAGTGCGAACTATGAACTGCGCATGTAATAACTAAGCGCAACACTAACCTGCATTATCATCCTCGTCCTCATCATCTTTATCACCAGGATTAGAGGACTCATCACTATGACCACGAGCTAGACGGGCTGCACGAGCTGCCATCATAGTTTCATAGGACACACCTTCCTTCGGGATATCAGTATGCCACCCAAGTTCGCCTCTAGGGAAGAATAGAGGGTACGACAACGCATCATAGCATCCATGATAGGACTTAATTCCATATATATCTCTATTCTTCCCATGCAGGATGACACTATTACCGAACTGTCTTCGACGTTCACTGCCCTCCACCCACACAGCTGCTACTTCTGAAGTGGTCGGCACATTATATCTTCTCTGATCCATCCTTTGGTCAAGGTTAAGTGTTATGTGATAGTCATCCACATCATCAACATGCCCCATACTACGGAGGTGTTCAGAGTATGGGTTGCCACGAAGTATGTCGACCAGTTGTGTGATTACTTCTTTGTCTTTCTGGCACTGCTCTTTGCGACAACTGCGATACCTATGCTCTAAACTGGGATCATCATCATAGAAGTAGAGCTCCAGATGACTACGATCCAAACCATCTTGTTTGCCAAATGACCGTATGTTGTGGTACATTTGGCCATGGGAACGGAATGTGTAGATAGGATGCTTTACTGTGTTAGTGGTATCACTATCAAGGTGATAATATAGTGAGGTGAATGAGAAATGGCTATTGAAAAACCTGATGTTGTCACGAAAATGCCTAGCAGCAGGGTCGTCACTCGTCCATAGCTTCATGAGCTCAGGAGGCGTATCCGGGTTGGCTAGTTTGATCTTCCCCTTACGGCAGCAAAACCCCATGGTCTCATGCTCAAACTTCTTTGCATAGCAGTGCTTGCTGTCTTCCACTAGCTTCAGCTTGTGTGTGTCTGTTGGGATTTTGCTATACACCATGTCATAGGGATCTGGAATGCTTGCAACTGAGGCAGACTCGTTGTCAGACTCGTCCATTTCAACATCGTCATCGGTGTCATCCTCTGAAATGATAGTGAACATATGAGTACTAAAATCATGCACATGATGTGCACGCTACAACGTGGAACATGTCTAAAGTACCAATCCCAGCAAACATGTAGCCTTCCTCGTCTTCCTCGTCTTCCTCCAAGATGACGCCCTCTTCACCACCTATTTGTATAGTTATATATGAGCCCCATGCCTCAAATAGGTTGTGCAATGTTTTTTGTTCTAAAATTCTAAAAAAACTTACCATAATCATTGCCTTGTGAGTGTGTTGGGTGTTTTTGGGCAGTCTCGTGCGTTGGAGATGTGTTTTCTATTAATATACAACATAAAGTTATGGTCATTACAACTATCAATGAATTCCATTAGAGAATTATAATAACAAAGGAAGAACATTACCATTATTAACAATGATCGATTGGGTTTGGTGTTCTGAACCATTTACGCCTTCCAAATTCATCGACGAGGTTTCATCCATCGATGCAGTCTCATTCTTCTTAGTACTTTCATAGAATGCTTCGTTTCGACGACACATCAATGCGTGTCGTTCTCCATGTGTTATATGTTTTCTCCGTGATATTTCACTCACATCCATATCATGGGTCTCCCCATCTGACATCTGGTCCGAAGCAGACTGAATATAAACAGGGGTTCCGCTGACTTCAGGAATAGACCAATCACATGTGGGTATGGAGCCATCACGAACAATCTTAGGGATATACAATGGGTTCTCCATGGCTATGGAATCCTTGCTCAGAGTATTGCGCGCTGATGCACGC
This sequence comes from Triticum urartu, assembly GCF_003073215.2. Taxonomy (NCBI): domain Eukaryota; kingdom Viridiplantae; phylum Streptophyta; class Magnoliopsida; order Poales; family Poaceae; genus Triticum; species Triticum urartu. The sequence goes on along the minus strand of NC_053022.1, from coordinate 162,643,317 downwards.
AATGCCATCTTTGTGTGCTTTTGATTGGGAGTCATATTGGCATAACGTGCCCTATCCTTCGCACATATTGATTCAAGTTTCTCTAATGAAATCACATGACAACGCTAAAGTAAGAGTTGTGGTTGACATGGAAATATGATGATCAATCTGTGTTAAATGATATTACTGACACATTCTCTAATGAAATCACATGATAACCTAAAGTAAGAGTTGTGGTTGACATGGAATTATGATGATTAATCTGTGTTAAATGATATTACTGACATATTTGTCCAGTGTTAGGCAACCTTTACCTGACGATGATTTCCTTGCTTCACGCTGTCTTTTTAGAAGTTCACCTTTTTTCTTGCTATCCATCAATGCATATAGTTCCCTATCCCGTAGCCTCTTCCGCTCTTTGGAATCTATGGGTTGTGGTTGAATCATCGATGATGTGGGCCCATCATTACTGCAATTGTTGATGGCAATAATATCTAGAAATGAAAAAAAGCACATATTTAGTACAATACAGAATGAATTATTAACAAAGTTGCTTCCATTTTAACCACTAATTAGTGGCCTTCATACCAGTCATGAGGTTTTTTTGCCCCTGGGATGGCAAATCAATTGATGCTCTTTGGTATGTGTCATTTCTATTTAACCACTCACTATATTCATTAGGCACCACATTTTCCTTGTTCAATGCAATGTCCCCTTGTTAAACAAATTATCAGATGTATTAGCTAAAGTAGAGAACCAGCAAATGATATAACTGCGAATAATAAGCCGACACTCGATGGTGAAGCACACCTTGACCAATTGTCGTTATCTGCACTTGGGAGAGCACAGATGGACTTGCCCCCACTTTTGCCTCTTCAAAACCAACTAATGGTCGAGCTCTTTTTTGTTGATAGGCTTCACGGCGCTTCCGTAGTAATTCATCTTTTTTCTGTTTATCCATTTGCGCATATCGCTCCCTAGCACGTTGCCTCTTGCGTTCTTTCATATCTGTAGGTTGCCCTCCATTACTAATGTCGACAACACCTAAAAAGCACACAATTTAGCTAGTTGATGTGCATCAGATGGTACATTTACACATATCCAATCAATATTACTTGCGTTGACGGAGTTGGACAGGTCTTTAAAGGGAGTGCGTTCACTGGAACGTTTAGGAGACTCCATCTGCAAAGAAAATCTCTACTACTTAAAAAACGAGCAACGTTCCCATTTCGCTCGCTCCCTTCGTCTAACCTCCACATCCCCTCCCCACGTAATGACTCCCTCCCTCCAGGTTTTTTTTCTTAGTACACATAATTAAAAGAGCCTTTATTAACATTAACTTGCCTCCCTAATCCCCTCCTTAATCTGTGTTCTTTCCATGATTGGTACAAGGAAACCGCCGCCTCCGTGCATGCTGCCCCGTGCTCGCCCTCGTCTCACCGTCCGTCGTCTGCGACCGCACCGCGCTGCCCACCTACAACAACACCGCACCGACGCCCTGCCGTCCGCCGGGGGCGACTGCATCGCGCCTCTTCGCCTACAACAACGCCGCGCTCGGCATCGCCACGTCCTCCCGTCCGTCGCCGGCGGCTGCACCTCGCCTCATTGACTACGACAACGCCACGCCCGGCAGGCCTACACCTTGCCCCGGGAACGGCACGACGGATAAGCTCCGCCTGCACCAGGTATGTGTGTCGCCCAACTGTCTCCCACGGCCATGTCGGCGAGCTTCTCCATAGTCGCGCCTCCCCTGCTCGTACATCGCCCCGACCAGCACGTCCAGCCGCCTCTCCCTATCTAGCACGCGCTATTCTTATTTCTTGCAGTTTTATATTCTCGGATCTCGCATCACGAATAAATCTTCAGAAATTCATCGATCAACCTTTTGTTAATTTTGGTAATCTGCTACCAACAAGTGTTTTCATGTTGAGTGCATAGTGCCCCTGGGTTAAGGGATCCATGAACCTGTGCAACTTACTACTGATCTACGTGAATAAAAAAGATACAATAATTTGCCAAATGCAGTGGCTTGCAATTTCATTGATAAACCTGCACCACTTGTTGGACTTATTGGTCTCACGATCCATATACTCTATCCGTCCCATTTAACAAGATGGCTAAATGTATGAATGGATGCGCGGACGTAGTACAATGAAAGCTGCCAGTTCAAACTCCTTAATAGTAGATTCTGTAGGCAGTGTTTGCTGGTGTTTTGGTTCTATATAAGCTAAACCTTCAAACGGCCATAAGTTTTGTGCTATACTGAAGATATTGTTGCACATTGCTAAATACTGAAGATATTGTGTGTTACTGAGTTTACCATAGCTCCTCGCCTGTTTGTTACTTGAAAAAAAATCTCTGTACGCTTGAACTGTTGTTGCATGAGCCAGAAGTTTGATTGAGGCTGAAATCTACCATTGGTGGTGAGACTTGAGAGATGCTTATATGTTCCTAATTCACAGTAGTATCCTTCGAAAGTATTTGTTTGTTTGTTTGTTTGTTTTCTTGCATGTACAGAATTGCCTGCATGCTCTTTTTGCCAGAAAATGTGCTTCAGAATTATGTGTTTGCCCGGCTATGCAAAATTAGGCAGTGAACCATTTTATGTTCGGCATAGATGATTTACTTGCACATGAGTTAAACAGTTAGGGGCATCTCGGACTATGCAGAACACAGCTGCACAAGAGAGTGTTAGCGTAAAATCCTATGAATAATCCACCTTGTCCATACAACAGTTTATATTATAGCTGTTAGTGCGAAGATATTGTGATGAATGTGCTTCAGAATTTTCAGAAACGTACAAGAGTTTCTGAAACGTACAAGAACTATTTTCTGAAACTCTTGTACGTTTCAGAAAATTCATCACAATATCTTCGCACTAACAGCTATAATATAAACTGTTGTATGGACAAGGTGGATTATTCATAGGATTTTACGCTAACACTCTCTTGTGCAGCTGTGTTCTGCATAGTCCGAGATGCCCCTAACTGTTTAACTCATGTGCAAGTAAATCATCTATGCCGAACATAAAATGGTTCACTGCCTAATTTTGCATAGCCGGGCAAACACATAATTCTGAAGCACATTTTCTGGCAAAAAGAGCATGCAGGCAATTCTGTACATGCGAGAAAACAAACAAACAAACAAACAAATACTTTCGAAGGATACTACTGTGAATTAGGAACATATAAGCATCTCTCAAGTCTCACCACAAATGGTAGATTTCAGCTCATAATCAAACTTCTGGCTCATGCAACAACAGTTCAAGCGTACAGAGATTTTTTTCAGTAACAAAACACAGGCGAGGAGCTATGGTAAAACTTCAGTACACACAATATCTTCAGTATTAGCATGTGCAACAATATCTTCAGTATTAGCACAAAACTTATGGCCGTTTGAGGTTCTAGGCTTATATAGAACCAAAACACCAGCAACACTGCCTACAGAATCTACTATTAGGAGTTTGAACTGGCAGCTTTCATTGTACTACGTCCGCGCATCCATTCATACATTTAGCCATCTTGTTAAATGGGACGGATAGAGTATATGGATCGTGAGACCAATAAGTCCAACAAGTGGTGCAGGTTTATCAATGAAATTGCAAGCCACTGCATTTGGCAAATTATTGTATCTTTTTTATTCACGTAGATCAGTAGTAAGTTGCACAGGTTCATGGATCCCTTAACCCAGGGGCACTATGCACTCAACATGAAAACACTTGTTGGTAGCAGATTACCAAAATTAACAAAAGGTTGATCGATGAATTTCTGAAGATTTATTCGTGATGCGAGATCCGAGAATATAAAACTGCAAGAAATAAGAATAACATGATGTAATTAGGCACACGTGATCTATGGAGATATACGTGGGCGTATGTGCTCGAGCCTAAGCACAGGTTGGACATGAGGAGCCGACGGCAGTGGGCAGCGCGTGCTAGATAGGGAGAGGCGGCTGGACGTGCTGGTCGGGGCGATGTACGAGCAGGGGAGGCGCGACTATGGAGAAGCTCGCCGACATGGCCGTGGGAGACAGTTGGGCGACACACATACCTGGTGCAGGCGGAGCTTATCCGTCGTGCCGTTCCCGCGGCAAGGTGTAGGCCTGCCGGGCGTGGCGTTGTCGTAGTCAATGAGGCGAGGTGCAGCCGCCGGCGACGGATGGGAGGACGTGGCGATGCCGAGCGCGGCGTTGTTGTAGGCGAAGAGGCGCGATGCAGTCGCCCCCGGCGGACGGCAGGGCGTCGGTGCGGTGTTGTTGTAGGTGGGCAGCACGGTGCGGTCGCAGACGACGGACGGTGAGACGAGGGCGAGCACGGGGCAACATGCACGGAGGCGGCGGTTTCCTTGTACCAATCATGGAAAGAACACAGATTAAGGAGGGGATTAGGGAGGCAAGTTAATGTTAATAAAGGCTCTTTTAATTATGTGTACTAAGAAAAAAAACCTGGAGGGAGGGAGTCATTACGTGGGGAGGGGATGTGGAGGTTAGACGAAGGGAGCGAGCGAAATGGGAACGTTGCTCGTTTTTTTAGTAGAGATAGAGATTTAAGTAGTAGAGATATACTCCCTCTGTCCCAAAATACACTAGTGTCAAAAACATTCTTATATTATGGGACCGAGGGATTATTTATGAGTATCGGTCATGTTGTTAGCTTGTAGCGCCCCGGGACTAGCACTATACAGATCTAGCCAAGTCTGCTAGCCTCCTCATAGAATTAATCCCAAGACCATTAAAACTACACATGATTAACACATCATAGCGTGCCCGTCATGGGGAAGATATGGTATCACAACATAGTTTACAAATATTCCACGTACAACAACAATAATACATATACAGTACCTCATACAACCAAAATCACACATACAAAGGAAATGAATAAGTAAGAATAAAGATTGCCTTAAGAAGGCCGAAATGAAAGGAAATGCATCCATAACTCTATCGAGACCGCTGTCTAAAGGGCAACCAAGCTAACGTTGTCCATCATTGGGTACTCAACAAGTCTCATCACCAAAGGTACTAGAACTAACAATACTTATAGGTCTGGTAGTGGTAAGTGGCAAGGTTGCACCAAGCGATTAAGAAATATACTACATTAATGTCTATTAGATTCGGGATGACAAAGCATACATGAAAGGGGTCATAAACTAGTCATCTATTCACCTGCCTAAGCATTCATAACACTACCTTGTCCTCTCCTTTGGAAAGGATACCCTCGACGAAGAGACAATCAAGGCACTCACATGTTGGCAAGTTCTAGTTAAGTTAATTAAGGTTATCTATGGAGCAGCATCATGCTCCAACTCGTCTATAACCATGGACACGGATTTTCGAAAAGATTTAACTCTGCAAGGGTGCTCCAACTTCCTGTTATAGGTATCGCACACATGAGCCTACCCAACCGGCGAACCAAAAGGTTAGTCACAACAAGACCCTCTAACTAACCACAAACAAATCCAGGCGGCCACCCTGTGAGTCGACACCTGAATCGAGAGCTGGACGTGTCTCTGAATTGGACTCTACCATCAGATGAGGTCGGAAGTGATAGTGGTTGAGTCTCAGGTTGCCACCCCTATATCCCCAATTGCGGACCAATAAGGAGCTCCACCCCAGTGGCCCAAGTTATATAGAAAAATTCACGGGGCTCGGAACCCCGACAAAGAAAACGCAAGGATGTAAATGGAAAATCGGTTCAGGTCACCCAGATATGTTTAAAGCTAGTTGGGTAAGTCAATGGGAACCCCATAGAACCCCCACACATCGGTTGGCGTGTGTAGCGCCCCGAGACCGATGTGCCAGGTGTCCTCCAGTTATTCGCTGTTGTTGCCTTGTCATATTGCATTTTTGCTTGTGTCTGTTTGCATTCTCATAATCATCATGTGCATTGTCATATTCATGCATGTTGTGTTGTTGCATGCTCCATGTGTGGCTCTTGCACCATCACTCCTCTTTCCTTCCCTTTCTTCCATTTTTGTAAGTGCCATTTTCCCTTCTCTTTTGATGTTCATATCTTCTTCAATATTCTAACACCATGTACCTAGCCTCTCTGTCAAATTTCTTCTTAATTGGAATTGTTTTGGTTAAGGTTTAAAATGGTTCAAGTTTGAATTTAATTCAAACTTGAATTATTTTTACTTCCTTTAAAAATCTCCAAACCAATTTTATTAAATAGAGCACATTTTCAGGATAATGAGTATATTTTTATATTTCTCTAGCTCCTCTCCTTTTTCCCCTGCTCTTTCCTTTTTCTATTTCTATCTGAAGAAATAGAAAAGACAGAAAGCAGTAGTGAGTAGAGCAGCAGCCCACTAGTGCCAGTCCTTCCCTGGGCTTCCTCTCGCCGAACAGGCCCAACCTTGGCCTCTCTATAGCCTAAGACCGGTCGGCCCATCCATCACCGAGGCATAGCCTTTGTGCCCTCCTAACCCTAGCCGCCAGGGAGCCCGTTCCCTCGATCCCCTCTCTTTCCCTTGCGCCGCCAGAGCCCCGCTCGATCCCCTCGCGCACCCCATCTCCCTCGAACCCCTCCTCCTCTTTCTTTCCTCCCAGCGCCGCACAGGGAGAGCACCTCCCACTCCGCCGCCTCGCTCCCTTTCCCCGTGCCTCTCCCGTGCGCGCCGCCTACCCCGCCGGCGACCAAAGCCCCCGCTCGCCTGCCCGTCCCTCCAGTTCCCTCGTCGCCCCGCCTCTGTTCGGCTCCCTCGCCGGAGGCCGCTACCGCGACCCTGACGGACACCGGTTCCCGAGTGCCTCGCCCTCAAGGTCCCGACCTCCGCGCCGCCGTCCTCCATGGCCGCTGCCGGCTAAGCTCGAAGCTCCGCTGCTACACCTCGTCACCGGAGTGTCGCCCCTCTGCCTCCCCTGCAGCTGCTCTCCGGCAGCTCGTCCAACCTCCTCTGCTCCGCCCTGCGCATCCTCGCCGTCCAACCACGCCGCCGGACTGCTACCTTGCCTCCCCGACCCAAACTAGCTCAGCCCCGGCCATCTTCGGCGCCTCACCGGCCGGATCTGACTCCGGTGGCCCGTCCCCGTCAGGATGACCTCCACCGCAGGCCAACCACCAAGCCGCAGGGGCAACGCCACTGCTACCTTGTTTTTTTCCGCTTCATTCACCTCCGCGTTAGCCCTGCTCTACCGCTGATCACCACCATCGCCTCTTTGTTGCTGCTCAACCGAGGCCCTTGTGATGCTTCATTTCATAATAGCAAGACCATCAAGATCGAGACTGCCCGAACTATGTCATCTCGCTGGTTTGTCAAGCGCCGTTTCCAAGGATTACGCCAAGTACACAAGTAGGCGAGGACGCCAAGACCTCCGAGACCGACTTCATGGCGCCAAGTACCAATATGAACGCGAATGACTACAACCGAATTGTACAACTACACGACGTCCGCCAAGTTCGACGACGCTCGCCACCCGAACGACTACCGCCGACGCGTACCTCTCCGTCGCCGTGGGTTACGTCAAGTTCAATGGTGAACCCCGAAGTCTTCAAATCCGTCAAGTCCAACAACGATTGTGTACTACTATCGGCGACCTTGAACGACTACGAGACGAAACCCTCTACTTCCCCTCCAAAACGTGTACCACTACGCCGCCCTAACGTCTAGGGAACATGTACCACGACCATCGCTGAAGACCCCGTGGACGTCAAGTTCCATGTCGTGACCCCGAACATCTACGGACATGAAACACTACTTCCCTCGGCGTCCCGAGAACGTCTACTTCCCCTAAATCACATCGAACTCGAACCCCTCCGATAACGCACGCTTCGAAGGTATAACCCCGAGACGACCGCCCGTGAACGAATGCATGTGTGATGTATGATATGCTCGTGCTTGCTCCGTGCTCGAATTGTCGGTGCACGTTGCCCCCCTTTTGCCTTGCCACCGACATGTGGGAACCCGGTAATCGGGAGCACCCCACCATCTTTTTGCCCGCTCCCTCCACCCTTCCTTTACACTGGTATCTCCGTGATCTACCGAAACCGATATGTTGCCGTGGCATCATTTTCGGGTTCGTCGCCATGGCACCTTTCCTTTCCACCATGGTGACAAATGCTTCTTAATGCTCTTGTCAACTTTTAATAAACCTTGCATAAACTTGTTCATGTCATTCTCATCATGATAACAACAATTAAAATGTTTAAATTGTTGTTGCTAAATTACTAATGCATATGGGGATTTACCGGATTCGTTATTTGTTATATCTGGCCCCATTTAAATTGTTTAGATGGTGTAATTTTGTTTTGTTTCAACTCTTAACATGCTTAACAACATTTAATTTTGTTGGGTACATAACCGAGAGAGAACTAAATAATTGATGTGGTGTTTCGTCAATATGCAACGAAGTTGCATATTGAGCTCCACTTAATTTGTAGGATTGCTTGTGCATTTTGGCATGCCATGCTTCATTAAACCGGACATGCATCATACTTGGTTGTGCATGATGTCATGTTTATGTGATGGTTGTTTACTATGTTGTTTGCTTCTTTTCGGTGATGCTTCTTCGGCTTAGTTCCGTTAACGTCGCGTTTGTGAGGACCCGTTCGTCTACGTCCGTTTGTCTTCTTCATGGACTCGTTCTTCTTCCTTGCGGGATTTCAGGCAAGATGACCATACCCTCGAAATCACTTCTATCTTTGCTTGCTTAGTTGCTCGCTCTTTTGCTATGCCTATGCTGCGATACCTACCACTTGCTTATCATGCCTCCCATATTGTTAAACCAAGCCTCTAACCCACCTTATCCTAGCAAACCGTTGTTTGGCTATGTTACCGCTTTGCTCAGCCCCTCTTATAGCGTTGTTAGTTGCAGGTGAAGATTGAAGTTTGTTCCTTGTTGGAACATGGAGATGTTATTCCTTGTTGGAACATGTTTACTTTTTGGGATATCACAATATCTTTTATTTAATTAATGCATCTATATACTTGGTAAAGGGTGGAAGGCTCGGCCTTATGCCTGGTGTTTTGTTCCACTCTTGCCGCCCTAGTTTCCGTCATATCGGTGTTATGTTCCCGGATTTTGCGTTCCTTACGCGGTTGGGTTATAATGGGAACCCCTTGACAGTTCGCCTTGAATAAAACTCCTCCAGCAAGGCCCAACCTTGGTTTTACCATTTGCCACCTAGCCTTTTTTCCCTTGGGTTAGGCCAGCCCAAGGGTCATCTTTATTTTAACCCCCCCGGGCCAGTGCTTGTCTAAGTGTTGGTCCGAAACAAAGCCACTTGCGGCGCCACCTCGAGGAAACTTGAGGGCTGGTTTTAGCTGTACGTAGTGTTCATCCGGTGTTGCCCTGAGAACGAGATATGTGCAGCTCCCACCAGGATGTCGGCGCATCGGGCGGGCTTGCTGGACTTGTTTTACCATTATCGAGGATGTCTTGTAACCGGGATTCCGAGCCTGATCGGGCCTTCCCGCTAGAAGGAATATCCTTCGTTGACCGTGAGAGCTTGTGATGGGCTAAGTTGGGACACCCCTGCAGGGTTTTGAACTTTCGAAATTCGTGCCCGCGGTTATGGGCATATGGGAATTTGTTAATGTCCGGTTGTAGAAAACTTGAAGTTGATCTTAATTAAAATACATCAACCGGGTGTGTAACCGTGATGGTCTCTTCTCGGTGGAGTCCGGGAAGTGAACACGGTGTTGGAGTTATGCTTGACGTAGGTTGTTCTAGGATCACTTCTTGATCATAGTTTTATCGATCGTGCCTTGCCTTCTCTTCTCGCTCTCATTTGCGTATGTTTAGCCACCATATATGCTAGTCGCTTGCTGCAACTCCACCTCATACCTTTACCTTTACCCATAAGCTTAAATAGTCTTGATCGCGAGGGTGTGAGATTGCTGAGTTCCCGTGAATCACAGATACTTCCAAAACCAGCTTGCATGTGCCGTTGAACCGTGCAGATGACGCAACCAAGCTCAAGGAGGAGCTCAATGAAGATCTTGTCCTTCGTGTTGTTTCGTTTCTAGTTGATCAGTAGTGGAGCCCAGTCGGGATGATCGGGGATCTGTGTAGCATTTGGGGTAGTCTTCTTTTATTTTGGCTCCGTAGTCGGGCCTTGATTGTAACTGGTTGATGTAATGCTTTATTCATGTAATTTTGTGAAGTGGCGATTGTAAGCCAACTATGTATCTCTTGCCCTTATGTATTACATGGGTTGTGTGAAGATTACCTCACTTGCGACATTGCTTCCAATGTGGTTATGCCTCTAAGTCGTGCTTCGACACGTGGGAGATATAGCCGCATTGAGGGCGTTACATCGTGCTAAACATGGTACATAATAATCAGAGCTCGGTACTTAGGGCGACTAAAATGGAACAAAACAACAAGGCATAAGGCTCAACGTTCCACCCTTCGTCTGGTGCACTACCATATCATCATATCATATAAATCATATAACTTAACATAATAGCATGATATCCCATATAACAGTAACCAAGGTAACCACATGGCAGTAGACGGACTCTGCAAACCATGTGCATGATACTAAGAAAGGGCTGAGCAAGCGGTAACATAGCCATCACAAGGTTTGCTAGGAGGTGGAAGTCATGGTTGTATAGTGGCAACAACATAGGTTGAAGTATCTGGAAGGTAATGAGACAAAATGATAGCATCACAAATGTAGCAAGCAAAGCTAGTAATAGTATCAAGGGTGATGATCATCCTTGTCTGAATGCCCCTCGGCTTGGTGAGAAGGCGGATTCCCGAAGTGCCCTTGCTCGAAGCTCACATCATCTCTGAGCCCTATCCGCGGAAGTAAACTATCTATCTAATCAATTTTAACAGGGTACACAATTTATACATAGCATTTACTAAAATATCCCATGACAATTAATTAGTTACTTAAGGTTTTGCCCTGAACATCATTTTGAAGTGGTTTACAGGAGAAGAAAATGGCATGGTTGCATTCTACACATTTTATGGTCCAAAACCATATATAAAGTTTTGCGATTTGAGTTACGGCTAATTATTTATAGCATGGTCAAGTTTATGCATTTTTCTGTAATTTATTAATAGTGTAGAATATAATAAACAACACATGGGCCTAAACAGGCGCTACTGGGCCGCGAGACTAAGCGTGAGATAATATGCAGCGCTCTTGGGCGACAAAAAAGCAGCAGGTGCTATTGGGCCACAGCCCACAGGGAAGAGAGAGGGTGCTAGGGGAGGTGCTCACCTCGTGGGTTTTGCGGCCCATGTCGGTGATGCGGCCCAAGGGGCTCACACAACTACCGTCGGCCGGCACCGAAGCCAAACTGTGTATGGACACCACAATCACGCACCGAACAACTGCACTCACCTTTTAGAACAAATACCATTCCAACAACGACCCAACATGATATACGAATGAAAAAAAAACTGCCAAAACATAATTAAAACCCAAGCTAACATAGATAAAACCAAAATGAAACAACCGACCGTAGTAACCTACTAGAGAAAAAGTGTTAATTCTATTTAGTGAAGAACGGTGTGGAAAGCACACGTTAGCCTCTAGTGAACATGTATATTCTATGGGATTTTCTAAGCTATTTGCAATAGCTAGCCTTTTTGATAGGCTCGTAGAAAACGACGTACTCATTTCTTTCTTCATCAATCGTGGCGTGCAAATTAGATGTTAGGCTTGCTTTTAACACCTATCATGGAAAGATTGAATTAGCACCAATCATGTAACAAATTGTAATGGGCTTCAAATAGGGCCATGTTAGGCCTGCTTTTAACTTGACCTAAAAGCTTTAGGTACTGTAAATCTAAGTTGTCGGTGCAACAAACCTCTGTATGTTGCCCAGACTATACACAGGCACCAGGGAAAAATTACTACAGCAACAAGCATCCAGGACAAGACCAAGCCAGAGACATAGCTCTTTGAAGAATCAAAGGGTAGATCAAGAAGACCAAGACAAAGCCAAGGGAACAAGTGTAACGCCCTCGATGCGGCTATATCTCCTACGTGTCGAAGCACGACTTAGAGGCATAACCGCATTGAAAGCTATGTCGCAAGTAAGGTAATCTTCACAACAACCCATGTAAATAAATAAAGGGGAAAAAGATACATAGTTGGCTTACACTCGCCACGTCACACAAATACATGAATAACATTACATTCATCCAATACACTCATGGTCCGACTACGATACCAAAATAAAGATCAACCCCCACATGCGACAAAGTCCCCGATCGCCCCAACTAGGCACCACTACTGATCATCTGGGAAAGACACATAGTAACAGCGAGAGTCTTCATCGAACTCCCACTTGAGCTCGGTCATGTCATCTGGAACGGTATCATCGGTCCCTGCATCTGGTTTGGAAGTAATCTGTGAGTCACGGGGACTCAGCAATCTCACACCCTCGCGATCAAGACTATTTAAGCTTATAGGTAAGGTAAAAGTATGATGGTGGAGCTGCAACAAGCGACTAGCATATATGGTGGCTAACCTATTCGCACAAGAGAGCGAGAAGAGGAGGCAAAAGCACGGTCGAACATCTATGATCAAGAAGTGATCCTAGAACAACCTACGTCAAGCATTACTCCAACACCGTGTTCACTTCCCGGACTCCGCCAAGAAGAGACCATCACGGTTACACACGCGGTTGGTGCATTTTAAATTAAGTTAAGTTTCATGTTATCTACAACCGGACATTAACAAATTCCCATCTGCCCATAACCGCGGGCACGACTTTTGAAAGTTCAAATCCCTACAGGGGAGTCCCAACTTAGCCCATCACAAGCTCTCACGGTCAACGAAGGATATTCCTTCTCCCAAGACAATCCGATCATACTCGGCATCCCGGTTACAAGACATCCTCGACAATGGTAAAACAAGTCCAGCAACACCGCCCGAATGTGCTGACAAATCCCGATAGGAGCTACACATATCTTGTTCTCAGGGCACACTCAGATGAGACATCCTACGAGTAAAACCAACCCTCAAGTTGCCCCGAGGTAGCCCCGCAGTCTACTCGGTTGGACCAACACTGAGAGGAGCACTGGCCCAGGGGGGTTTAATAAAGATGACCCTCGGGCTCCGGAAACCCAAGGGAAAAAGAGGCTAGGTGGCAAATGGTAAAACCAAGGTTGGGCATTGCTGGAGGAGTTTTATTCAAGGCGAACTGTCAAGGGGTTCCCATTATAACCCAACCGTGTAAGGAACGCAAAATCCGGGAACATAACACCGATATGACGGAAACTAGGGCGGCAAGAGTGGAACAAAACACTAGGCATAAGGCCGAACCTTCCACCCTTTACCAAGTATATAGGTGCATTAAGATAAACAAGATAATATTGTGATACCCCAATAATAAACATGTTCCAAAAAGGAACGATCTCCAATCTTCACCTGCAACTAGCAACGCTATAAGAGGGGCTGAGCAAAGCGGTAACATAGCCAAACAACGGTTTGCTAGGACATGGTGGGTTAGAGGTTGACATGGCAATTTGGGAGGCATGATAAGCAAGTGGTAGGTATCATAGCATAGGCATAGCAAAAGAGCGAGCATCTAGCAAGCAAAGATAGAAGTGATTTCGAGGGTATGGTCATCTTGCCTGCAAAGTACTCAGAGTTGCCTAGATCCTCATAAGCGAACTCAACGGGCTCCTCCTTCACGAACTCATCTCTCGGCTCTACCCAAGCAAGAACAACAAGCAAAAGAAACAGAATCAACCACGTGCAATGCTCAAGCAACATGATGCAAACATGGTATGATATGCGGGATGTGATATGTGATGCATATGCATGATTTGCAAAGGAATGAAAGAACCTGGCCTCAACATGGAAATCCAAGAGTGCCACTGGAAAGGTGAGGTGATTCCGGTTGAAATCGATATAAAGATCACCGGAATCAGATGCACGGATTGGAAATGGCAAGCAAAACAAATATGACACCGGTCTGCGATAAACAACAAGTAACCATCTAAATGCATCAATAAAAACATTCTACAGCACTCAAACATGACAACAAAATACATGGCAGGGATCCACTCATGATGATTGAAAAAAGATGAACACTGAGCTACGGCTAATTCATCCATTAACAGGTTCAAACAAGCATGGCAAAAGTGCAAATGATAACAGGTTTCAGACTTAGCGAAATTAACACAAGTCTGGAATTTATCATCAGGAAGCAAACTTTAGAGCATGAAAACTACATTCTACAGGAACTTAACATGGCAAATCAAGGCATAACATGAAGCTATTCAAAGCACTTAACAAAAGTTCATTAGTGACCTTGAGCCAAAAGGGATCGAAAAATACAATTGCAAGCATGTGAACATGGCAAAAACATAAATAGATTCAGACTTGGTGAAAAACTGGAGCATGCAAAACAGTTAACGAGTAGGCATGTTTACGAGCTCGATGCACTCACTACGGAGCATGGCATGACAAACTAAGCATAGACCCGTCAATAAGACATGGCATAGGAGCTATACATGGCAAGAACAACATCATAGCATGCACGGATCAATAGCAACATCCTCGGCAAAATCGCTAAACATGTCAACAATCTGCCAGGATCATTTTATAGCAAAAGTAGAGCTCGATTGACTCAAGCTAGGGTGCTCCATACATCCAAACAAAGACATGTATGGATAGAGCACCACAATGTTAACAAAACATCCTTACTGATCATCCTCAAAAGAGGCACGGATCACTAGGAAACAATATGAACATATGGCATAAAAATAAATACAGGACAAGGACTTAGAATAATCCTAAGTCCCTGAAATTAGTATCAACGATTACGCTACTTT